>NC_056740.1:204864264-205039264 GCF_019279795.1 Protopterus annectens | reverse complement strand
TAAAGAGAGCTGCATATACATAATCGGATGATGGGGTAAACGGCTAAGACTAGGACCTGCCTCTTTAACCAGGAATTTAAGCAACTAATCCTCTGCAGACAGAATTGTTTTAACAACTGCTGGAAGTATACCCATTTCCTTCAGGCAAGGGAGGAAGTCAGAGTATTACAGAGAAATTTCTGACAAGTCAGGAAGTCAAATAAAGCTTTACTAGCTTAGTAAGAGTAGGAGAATGCAAAGTCATCAAGGACAGTTTGTAGCTGTGGAAAGAGGAAGGTGAAAGAAGCCTCTGATCTTTTGAAGAAAACAAATTAGAAACTTGTGTATTAGTCGATATTGTTATCTGGTGTAGTGAGGACGTATTTGGTTTAGCTATTTATTCAAGATTCTTAAGGGATATACTCAGGTTTGTGTGTGTGTTTATGTATGTGTGTGTGTTAGTAGGGGGAGGGGGCAGTACAGTTTTGGTAATAAAACTGCTGTGTTCTGACAGACACAAGACAATTCTTGGGTAGTTAAGTAAGCATTTGTAATTGCATAAAGTTGAATTATGCTGACTGAATGCAGCAATGTAACAGGACAGAGGGGATAAGTACAGAGTAAATTACTAGTATTGTGTGTAATGCAAGAGGTTCTGTAACAGTTTTGTTGTATTAGTTTGCCTTGCAAATAGAGGACTGCTGTTTGAATGCTGCTGTGGGGTTTTATATATATATATATATATATATATATCAGTAAGGGCGTGGTGGGGTTCAAACCCTCCATGTGAATGTGCCAGGGGACAGTTACCTTCCTGCAAAAACACACATTTGTATTTTTATAGTACGCTTCAGTTGTGCTTTACAGTGTAGAAAATTTGAAAAGTCATCACTTGTATATGTTTCGTATAATACAGTAGCTGGCAGTTAGCACAGAGGGTTAAGGCTCTGAGCAGTTAATGAGCTGTTTCCTGCAGTCAGGGGTACAGGGTTTGATTCTTTCTGCCTCCATTTGCCTGTGCTATTCACATTACCAGACCATATTTCTTGGTTCTCTCTGAAAAGCAGCACTTTGTCCACTGGGCTTTGCCAATTAAAAAACAGGAAAAGTAAATAAATCTAAAACAGATTCTTACACATTTATAGCAGTACAATATAGGAATTTATTTTTACAACCTAACAAGCAGCTGATTGTTGAATCGTTATGCTTGAAACATATTTTGTGGTGCTTTTATTTAAACTAGTTAAACGTAAAATATGTTTCAAGCATAAAGCTACAATGCTCATTTGTTCATGGGATTAGAAGGTGAAATTCATATGTGTACTCTGTTGACATAGGCTAAAAAATACCATAGTGAGTATTTTTAAAACTTCAGTTTAAATGAGAATTAGCTCAGATGTGTTACACTGCCTGTTAACCCTCACTTTTCTTTTTATATTTCTGTTTATCAGTATGACATCTGAGAGCTTCCTCAACTCTTTATTTCTACAAGGCAGAAACATGTTTATTGTTCTCTGTTGCCTTTTCAGTCACTAAAATAGTTAACAGAAATGACTGTATTTGTACTACTTTATATGTAAAGCTGTGGTATGTTCAGAAATATCTGTAAAGGTCATGTTCAAGGTGAGGGTTTGGCATAATGGTTATAGCAGGGTTTGGTGTAATGGTTAAAGTCCCAGCCTCACAGATATAAAATACAGGGTTTGATTCTGACGTCTGGTTATTTACTAGGCTTGTAATAGTATGCAGACCGATAGCTTAGTATTTACCTGTGAAGAAAGGATTCATCCTAGATAAAAAATTAAGCAGAGCACATCTTTGTGTTTGTGGTCACTTTTTAATAATAAAATGATTTTTTTTCCTCCTTGGGTGAAAAACTGTTAAAATACCAATGACGTACGGAAGTGTAAAACAAGTAGCTGTCAGTGTTTTGCCTCAGTAAGTACACTTTGCACTTCTTCCAAGATCGCTGCACACTTGTCAACAAACAGCTTAACTTCAGCTGTCCCAGTGTGAAAACAGAATCTAAGAAAAAAAAGAGTGCAATTGAAAGTTTATTTTTTGGTAAAATTCAGTTACTGGCAAGTAAGTACACTGCTTGGATGCCAGCAAAGAAGAAATTTGGAAAAATCTGAAAGAAAATCAACCAGAAAAAGTGAACAGAAAATGCTGTTCGGCAATGATTCTGCAGCTGTTTAGCAAAAAGCAGTTAAAGCTTCAGCTTTGGTTTAAGAGATGTTTTCTATTAATTTGAGAAAAAAATAAATCAGATGTACTCAGAGGTGTAAGGAATGAGACATTGAAAGAATATATCAACCCAAATAAAAGGCTGGAAAAAATAAAAGTTTTAACTAGCTGTTCAGAAGAGCTGATAAAATTGCAAAAATTAGAGGCTGAAAAGAAGACAAATGTGGCTGAGTATGAGGCTTCTTAAGAAGAGCTGTTTCAAAAAGTATTAAGAGTTAGAATACAGTGTGTGTAGTGAGGTTTTCTGCTGTACTGGAGAAATGTGTAGGCATCGACTGTATTAATTTTATGAAAGCAGAAATAAGCAACTGGACTGAGATTTCACAGTAGGAGTTGTTAATTGAAAGGGCATATGCTCCAAACCTGGCCATGAAAAAAACAGCCAAGACCTGTATTAGTAAAGATGCAATCCTAGCAGCAGAAACAGTTGATCAGGGCAAAACTATGGCAGAAGGGGAAAGTATTAAAAACTGGAGACAGGAAAGTGTTTGTAGAAATTATTATACATTGTAAACCAGGCAGAAGAGAAACAGATTTGTACCAGCAATCAGGGGAATGTCGAGAGGCAGGTGTGAGATTCAGTTTGCTGTATCCCACTGTCTCCTGGAGGATCAAAGTAATTTTTGGAGCCAGAACAGACTAAGAAGGAAATAAAAAAGGTTTATCCAACAAAAATCGAGCCAGCATGCAGAATGGCGACTCAGCTTCTTATTCTTCTGACAGAAAGGTTCATAGAGAGACTTAGTCAGTGAAACATTTTCCAGTGTTTTAATGGAAAATACTTGAATGACAGAAAAAAACCCCATAAGACTTGACTAGAGGAATCTGGAGCATCTTGGACTTGAACCAGAGTCTGGTGTTGGGAGATGAACAGGAGAAGTCTAGAAACACTGAAATTAGTGAACACATGGGAGACTGTAAAGTATCAAATCACGTTTGTGAAATATGACTTTGCAAGACAAAAGTGGCTAAAAAAGCTGGTCTTTCGTTGACTTCCTTAAACTTGTGGGTAGACTGTAAAGTATATACCCACTTTATCTCATTTATGATTAGAAGGAAGGACACTAAAGGGGGAAAGTCGCTAAGTACAACAATTTTTGTTTTTAGTATTTGTATTAAGTGGTATTTTTAAATGTGGGGGTAGTCTTTTCATTGACTGAATTTGAACCCTCCATCAGCTGCCATCTTTCTCTAAGCTCACTGCATTTACATGTTATGCCACAGAGAAAGTTTAAAATTATCTGTAAGCAGGATTCAAACTCTACATTATCTGTCTTCATTCTGCATGGAAAGTTTAAACTGTTCTATGTGTTAAAGATATTAAAGTAAATAAGTACTTTTATTTTTAGCTGTAAAAAACATAGGCTTTACAGTATAACTAGGGAATACAGACTGGAGAAAAGCAAGTTTAATGTTAATATGCTGTGATCGTGGGGTGCTGGGGTGAGGTGTAAAATTGCACTGATTATATGACATGTAGACGAGATATTTTCTCTTATTTTTACAAGAGTGAATGTGTCAATTAATGCCTTTGGTTTAAGCTATAAGCAAGTGTCTTTTGTAAGTAGGTTTTAAAAATAAGACAAAATGATGAAAGCCATGAAAAATACTAAATTTCTTACAACTGCAAAGACATAAACTTTTTTTTTTCCATTAGTAAATGTTCAATGGGAGTCAAGAAGTTTGCAGCTCTCCATTCTGTTCTGAGTGAAATTTAGAAATATTGCTCGTCTTGTACTTTTCCGTGGAGACAAGATAGCTGCACCTGCATGCAGTTAATCTTGAGAGTTTTGAACATTCTTTGTTGAGGGAAATGCAAAATTTAAAGATACAGCGGCAAGCAGTCCAGTGAAAAATAGTTAGAAATTATGGGAAGTGAATAAGAGTGCAGCCTTAATACTTCAATGCATTTAATAGAACAGTGTACAATTAGTTTTGTTTAAAGAGTAGTGTACAGTGTACTTTTTTGGGGGGGGCCAAAAGGTAATTCATAAAAGCTGTTTTTCACATCTGGGAGGGGAAAAGAGATAAGCATAGAACAGAAAGCAATTAGTGCAAATGGGAACACGGGCTGTAGAATGCACTTTAGCATGGATAATCTTAGTTTTAGGTTAGGTAATGTCAATGGGTGCAGCTTTGGGGCACTTCGTATCTGGAGGGGTTAAACATCATGTTTTGAAGATGTACATAGTTTTGTGTGTTTATTTTAAGTTAGTAGGGGGTTGTGTTGTTTTGAAAATGTGTTTAGCCTTTTGTTTGATGTTTTCATTAAAAAAGTCTTGAAAAATGTAAAGTAAGTTCAAATGGAGATGAGAAGAAACGACTGTATAAAAGATCAGCCTGCTAAACATTAGTATGTGCATGTAGAAAAAAAGTTGGAAAGACACATTTTAAAAAAAATTGTCTTGTATGTTATGTGGGAACAATAGCATATCTGATGTTGTCCTTTTCATTCTTCCTCACTGATGGATTATGGATCCAACTTGGCTGCATTTTCAAGACTTGGATCCTAGTCTCTAGCTCCTCTCTCTCTACCTATAATGCACTACACCATCCCCAGCTCTCCAGATCTCGTTTGCCTACTTCGGAACAAGACTTGGAGCTAGTCTTGAGCTTGTAAGAGTGATTTTTTTCTAGTTGCTACAATAAATTCTTCACTTTATTGAATTATATAGTTACTACTACCTCCTCTGTCTATCTGCTTGAGTTTTTGCAGGCATTAGGTCTTTCTCCTTCCTTTTCCCTATCTTAGTGCTTTGGCGCACTCTGTCTCAATCTTTGAGTTTTATATATATATATATATATATATATATATATATATATATATATATATATATATATATATATATATATATATAATATATGTATATGTATATATATATATATATATATATATATATATATATATATATATATATATATAATATGTATATGTATGTATATGTGTATATATATGTGTATATATATATATATATATATATATATATATATTTTTTTTTTTTTTTACTTAGCTTCATTGCTAACCTTTAATTGGTCTTTGTAGTGCATACTGTATTTCTAGTACTTTGAACTGTGCTGTTTTTGTTGAGATCTTTGCCAGTCAACAGCATGTCTGACAAACCTTCAGGGTTTAAATGTTGTTCTTCTTGTGGGCATAAAATTTCCTTTTCCGATGCCCACAAGAAATGTGTATATATTGTTTGGGGGCCTGAGCACTTGAGATCAGCTTGTGATATTTGTGCTGGTTTCAATCTTGAGCTGTTGCTGATCACCGTAACAAACTTATCTTAAAAGGCCTACTTCCAGCCTACTCATCTTCCTCTCCAGGGGCTCAAATCCCATCAAAATATCATCAGGGTGCCTCTAACTCTAGGAAGCACCCTCTCAAATCAGCGAGGGCTTCTTCAGAGCCTCCCACTAAATCTACCTGAACTTCGGATCCAACCACATTGGATTATAGACCCATATCTACTTTCTCAGATCCGAGGCCCTCTTTGGATCCAGTCAGAGTCATTACAGTTGCTAGATCCCCTATGGCATCTGTTGCAGACTCTGATCCTTAGACTACAGATCCGAAGGCTAGGAGCCGAACTCCTGAGTTTACTGAGACTGATTTCCCCAGCTATGCCCTCTTAAGTTGTTAGAAATCCCAAAGAAACAGTGTAGACCTTCATCAGTGGCATCGTCCAGATCCTCTAGGTGTTTCTTTGAAGCTGATATGGACAGGGTGATGTGGGGATTCTTCAGGGCTCAGATCCAGATAGGGGTTTTGCCAACTCTGTCCTGCCTTGGATGCGTGTGTACACCTGCCCAACCTAGTCGGTCTCCTTCTCCAATCTGGCCGGCAGTCTCTGAGTCCCAGGATCCTAGATATCCAAGAGAGTTGTAGTCGGATATGAGAAAGCCCTTTTTGTTGACTCTGACCATTTCCCTGACCAACTCTCCTCCAATTTCATTGGTTCAATGTGGGTCTTGGGTCCGAGATGTCGGCATCGGGTCTGAGGAGAGGGGTTCGGCTCCAACCTTGTTGGGTCTGTCCCTTTCTCTTGGTGTCTCAGGCCCTTGACAGCTTGGGTCTGATTCTTTCTGGAGGCCACGGATCCAGGATTGCCCTCATCCTCCCTTCCTTGGCTGCCTCGGCTTAGAGAGAAATGGGGGAGGCTTTCCCCGGGTCCATTGGCTTTCCAGGTGGTAGAAAGGACTTTCTCTTTACATAGAAAGCCGTCCTCTCACATCTCACATCTTTTCCTCCATCCCTTGTCAGTTCCAAGCTCACAGCCCATTATTCTTGCCTTGGGTCAGCTTACCCCGGGAAGCCCTCCTTTCTTCCAACACCTCTCCTGAACACCCCACAGAGGAGGTCCCTCAGAAGAAGACGTGTAAGAGGAGGCAAATAGACTCCCCGATGGAGTCCCTCACCAAAGACATTGACTTTGATGAGGAGAGAGATCCCAGTGATTACCACAAGATGACGGCTCCTTCAGGGACATCCTAGAGATCCTTTGATAGAAAGGTGGCTGGTTTGCCCGACCTCCTCCTTTTGAAGAGTTGGTGTTCTTAGAGGCTTTTGGGGTGGGCCTGTTTACGTCTTGGGTGACCCCCCCCCCCCAGCAGACAAACATTTTGATTTAGTTTCCCTGTGGGGCCTGGAAGGAACTGGACACTTACGAGTCTATCCCCAAATGCCCAGATAAATTTCTAGTCCCACCTGCAGACGGATCATATTGGAGCAGGGGTGTCTCGGTTGATGCCATTGTTGTGGTGGTGGCCACGAAAAAGAAGCTAACTGAGCAGAATTCCTCTAGCCATCCACTGAACAGGGAGTCCTGAGCGATGGACAGATTTGGAAAGTGCATCTATGCCTCAGCCACATTTGAGCTGAGGTCATTAAATTATTTGGCACACTTTACCCACTTACAAAGAGATTTGATCAAGGAGTGGTCAAACTCCCGTGTTGAGTCCATGTTGGCGGAGGACCTCAAACACCTCTCTCCAAAACTGGGTACTGTATCATCCATTGCTAATTCCTTGATAAAGCTGATCTCCCATACAGCGGAGGGTACCTCATGAGCAGCCATTTCATTTGTTGCCGTAAGGAGACATGTCTGGATGAGGCTATGCAGCTTTCCAGAACCCTTTAAGGCATCCTTTTTTAATGCCTCCTTTGATGGCTCCTCCTTGTTTGGGCCATCAGTAAACGAAATGCTTACCCGCAGTGAGCAGGAAGGAAAGACCCTATTTGCCACGAGAATTAAGTTTTCTACTCCTCAGAGGACCTTCTCTAGAAACCAGTCAGGGGGGAAGAAAACTTGGTTTCTGTAGTTTCAGGATACTTCCTTCACAGGCAGAGGAGGAGGAGGAGGAGGTTTCAGTGGTAGATGTCACCCTAGAGGCAGAGGGGTTCTACAAAACCAGGGCTTCAGCGACTCCTCTGATAGGCCCTAACTGCTCTCCTGAAGCACTACCCAACTGTCCATCTTTGTAGACAGTCGGAGGTCATGTTTTCCTGCACCTAGATGCCTGGACAGATCTTAAGACAACACTTGGGTGCTAAGCATAATATCCAGAGGTTTAGATTCTGTCTTCCTTTCTACCTCCAGAACCCAAGTGGAAACTTCTTGATATTCTCTCTAGTCAGGGGGAGTACACAGATCAAGAAGTTCGAAAGCTGCTACAAAAAAAAAAAAATAATAAGTTATCCAGGAGGTCCCAGCTGAACAAACAGGATTTGGAACTTAAGCCCGCTTCTTTTTAGTGCCAAAGAAAACTGGGGACCTAAGACCAGTTCTGCATCTAAGTAATCTGAACCAGTATGTAAAGAAGTCAATGTTCCAAATGATTATGGTTCAGTCTATCCTGCCTCTCCTGCACAAGTACGATTGGATGTGCTGTATAGATCTTCAGGATGTGTACTATCACATCAAAGTAGACAGGCACTCCAGGAGACACCTGCACTTTCAGCCTTGAGCCAGTCACTGCCAATACAGAGCTCTGCCCTTTGGACTCATCACAGTCCCCTGGGTGTCAACCAAATGCATAGCAGTCATAGCAACTCACCTGAGGCTCAAAGGATTCCAGTTATTTCCCTGTCTAGACAACTGGCTCCTCACTGACCCAAGGAGGCATTGACTTCTATGTGCCAGGGATTACTTCTTTCATATATCCAACTCCCTTGGCATTACAATAAATCTTGCCATATTTACCTAGACTCCTCTAGAATTCAAAGGGAGTCAACTCTGAGAAATCGGGTGTGAGACTTGCTGTCTCGTGCGTCCTCTCCTAGAAGCTCTTGGGTCAGTGTCAGCTGCCATTATTGTAGTTTCTATGGCAAGATTCTTCATGTGAATACTTTAGTGGACCTTGGTAGTTCAGTGGTCGATTCCTTACCAGCCTCTATCTGTTTCTGTCAGGCTCACTCCCGTTTGCAAACTTCATATTCGATGCTGGATACAATCAAAAGACCTGTTTTTAGACAGACCATTCTCTCTTCCCCCTCCATTAGCCACAGTGACCATAGTACTTCCCAGCTGGGGTCGGGTGGGGGGCATTACAAGGTAAAGATGGTCCAAGGCATGCGGTCTCCCTCGGAGATCAAGCTGCATGTCAGTGTCCTCAAGATGAGAGTAGTCCATCTGATGCTGCAAGCCTTTCAGGACGCTCTTTCTGTGGGGACTATTGCTATCCATATGGACAACATGTCAGTAGTCTGGTATGTCAGCAAACAAAGAGGAACCCATTCCTCTCCATTCTGCAGAGAACCCATTAGGGTCATGGAATGGGCGCTTCATTCAGACCACTTTTTATTTGCAACACATATACTGGGAAAAAAAACGAGCTGGCAGACAGACTTAGCAGGTCCATTCTGATTCCTCACGGTGGTCCCTTAGTCAGTAGAAAACATAATTTTCATCCATTAGGGCCAGCCTTGCTGTGACCTGTTTGCTTCTCCCCTCAACAACAAGTGCAGCAAGTACTTTGCTTTGACCCCCTCCACGAGAGTCACAAAGGGATGCTGAGAGTCACGATTGGCCACTGGGTCTCCTCTATGCTTATCCTCTCTTAGTTTGATCCCAAGAATTCTACAGAAAGCAAGTGGGCTGAACAGCTCAGTCATACTCATTGCCCCCTTCTGGCCTCAGGTGACTCTGAGCTCATCTGAAGTATCCTCCATGGATACTGGAGCCCAGTCAGGACCTCCTATCTCACCTGTCAGAATCCCAGCACCGCAGTCTCCATGCCCTCAAGGTTACTGCATGACTTCTGCAATTCTAATGATTGCGAGAAGGTCCAGGCTCATTTCCCCTGTTTATGACATCATCTTTGCTTCCCAAAAGACCTCCACTAAGGAAGTTTACAAAAGCAAATGGAAAAGATTCTCTCCATATGGGCTTCTAAAGAGAACATTGACCCCCCTTCTCAGCACCTACTTCAGCCATCCTTCTTTTCCTCAGTACTCTTTTCAAAGAAGGAGCTATTTTTCTACCATTAAACTCCAGTTAGTTGCAATATCCAGTTTCCATACTGGAGATAAATCCCTCTCTCTATCAGCTTGCAGGTTATGTAAAGCATTTTTGAAAGGAATCTTCCTCCTTAAACCTCCCATAAAACATTCTACTCCCCCTTGGGACCGCACGGTGATTCTACAGGGGTTGACTCAGAAACTTTTTGAGCCAGCAAACTGTTGTGACATGAAGTTTCCATCTTGGAAAACAATCTTTTGGCAGCTGTTACCTCAGCAAAAAGAATCTATGAACTCCAGGCCTTATCAGCTAGACCTTCTTGCATCCTTTTCCATAAAGATAGGGTATTTCTTCGAACATGTCCCTCCTTTATACCTAAAGTGGCCACGGAGGCTAACATTAATCAGCCCATACAGTTGCTTGTTTCTTTCTGAACTTTTCTAATAAAGGTGAATATATGCTGCAACTTCTTGACATTCACATACAACTCTGATCAGCCGTTCTTTTCCCCTAACCACTTAGGTTAAGCAATTTCCAAAATCACTTTGGCCAAATGGATTACTGATTGTATTTCACTGATTTATTCTCTGAAAGGTTTGTAGCTGCCTCGACATCCTAGAGTACACTTCACCAGATCTATGGCTACTTCATCTGTTTTTCCTCTGGAATTTCATTTGATGATATCTGCGTTGCAACCACTTGAGCAAAGACTCATACCTTTATTATTACACATTACGTCTCCAGAATTAGGGCTTCCTTTGGCTTGACAGTGCTCTGGCATATCCTTCCTTGAGGGCCTCCCAAGAGTTATGTAGCTGGGTACTCTGACCCATCAGTGAGGAAGAATGAAAAGGACATCAGTTTTAGAAGTTATTCACGTACTATAACTTGGCATCTGTGTTGTCCATTTTCATTCTTCCTCACCTTCCCTCCCAGCCATCCCCCGACCTTGTCACTCCTAGAAGAATCTTTGGAATACGTTTTGGAACACTCATGATCCATGTTTGAGCCTCAGTCCTTCTGTCTGTTGTGTCTCTTTTTTTCCAGTGAGCAGTAAGGCAGCAAACTTGATATGAGGAGTTGGGGATGGTGTAGTGGATTATGGGTAGAGGGAGGAGCTAGAGACTAGGGTCCAAGTCTTAAGAATGTGGTTGAGTCGGATCTGAGGATCTGATCTGTAACCCATCAGTGAGGAAGAATGAAAATGGACAACACAGATGCTAAGGTATGCTAAGTACATGACTTCCAATTTATCATAATGGGTACAGTATCCATATTATGTTAGAACGTAGGTATAGACAAAAAAGAAAGAATATTGAATTATATTAAGAAATACAGAGTGGAAATAGCAATGCTACATGAGACACATTTGGAAAGAAAGGAGCATGTGAATTTGACAAAGAGAGGATTTCAGGATGGATATTCAGAAGATTATTAGGGACTAAAGAAAATTAGAGTATTTATACTAACTGCTAGAGGGTCTCCAATAGTGACAGAAGAGAAAAAAAACAATGTTATATTTGTGGTAGTAATATTCCCAAGGGAGGAGGATTATGCTGCCTTGTATTTATATTCCGCCAAAAAAACTGCTGTTGTGAAGCTTTAGGAAATTGTGGGAGAAATAATCAGAAAAGAATATTACTAATAAGTAGGAACTCAAACTTGATTTGCAATGGTGAGGATGTATTGGGGTCCTAGAATGGAAAATATAACAAAAGAGAGTAGATTTCTGAAGAATTTAGAAAATATTTGGTATGGAAGATGTAAATTCAGTAGTAGGAACTCAGTTCGAATGGCATTTACATATTATTCAAGAACAGTTTAAAAGGCCAACCAACAGCACAAACTTGCCAACCGGATAAACAGGACAGGAATAGCCAGTAGCCAAAATGTTTCCAAAGTTGCCTCAGCCAATAGTAAAATACAAGTTTACAGGTTTAGCTTTCATCTACTACACTTCTTCAGAAAATTGAGACAAATTACATCAGCTTATTAAAGCAGTTTTGATATGATGCATATATTTATTTATATATGGATATATAAAAATATACAGTACAAAATATAAAATACATAAACTAACTACTTCTCCCTACAAAGTTAAAAATATTTAAAAATAAGAATGTTAAACAATAGTGTATTTCTTTTCTTTTCTTTTCTTTTGTGGTTGGTAAGCTTCTTATACCATACCCACACTTGTTTATTTAACATTTTTTATATTCATTCATAGTAGCTATAGTGTACTCATATGTTTACTAGATAGATTAGTGGTTTTGTACTACTGTCTGTCTCTAAATACACTATTGTTTAACATTCTTATTTTTAAATATTTTTAACTTTGTAGGGAGAAGTAGTAAGTTTATGTATTTTATATTTTGTATTGTATATTTTTATATATCCATATATACCTTTAAATATTCTAATGCATCATATCATTTGCCAAACTGCTTTTAAATAAGCTGATGTAATTTGTCTCAATTCCTGTCTTTGACATATTATTCCCAAAGATACAATAACTGGGCAGGACTAGATAGAAATGATTATTTTACAGGGACGTTTGCATTTAATTGAAAGCTTCAGAACACATCCAGTAACTATTTCAGATCATGCCGCAATAAAACTAAGATAAAAATGCAGGGTAAAGAAGGAAAAATGAGACACTAGTGCTTTCCCACCTACCTGTTCAGAATTTAAGGAATGGGTAGAGGAAACGATTTAAGAGCTATTAGGGAAGTTAAAAATATCTTCAGAAATTATAACTAGTGAGTGGGATAAAATGAAAATGAAGTTTAAAGTCAGGGAAGATATAAAACAGAAAGAGATATGGTTAAGAATAGGAATTACTTAGGGGGGCTAATAAAGGTTAAAGTATTGCAGAATAAGGGGAATCTCACAGAACAAGAAGAGACACAAATGCAGAGTGCTAAATAGACAGTAAGGGAGTATCTAGATAATATGCAGGAGTTTAGAAAGATTGTTGTTAAGCAACTATTTTTTAATAACTCCAGAGCATAAAAACTTTTAGCATGACAGAAATTGTTGTTACCAAACTTAGGGAGCAAAAATATAAATAAATAAATAAATTAAAAAATATCCAGAGATCCTGTAGAGGGTTTAGAAATTTTATGGAAAGTTGTATAAAGCAGGAACATGTATGAAATCGAGAGACAGCACAAATGTAAATATTTATGTAAGACTTAATTATGCCAAAGTTAGAGGTAGATGAGGCTCAACAACTAAGCAGTTAAGATATGAAGGGATGGGATAGAAACACTGGCATGTAATCAATCATCAGGAAAGTCTTCAGGAAGAGATGGTATTCCTGTGAAAGTTTAGAAGTTAGGAGTAAAGAAAGAGATAAAGATCTGGAAGATTTTGTTTAAAAGTATTTTAAAAGGAGGGGAACCACCAGCATCCTGGAAGAGAACTGTGGTGGTTGTATTACCTAAAGGTAGTAAAGACCTGTCAGACCCAGCTTTATGTAAACCATTTCAATTTTAAACCACAATTATAAAGTGTTTATGCCTATACTGCCTAAAAGAATTATAAAGGTGTTGCCAAAATTGATGGGTCAGTGTGGTTTTGTGAAGAAGAAGCAAACATTTGACAACATTATTAAAACAATGATGATCAATAGGGAAGCAGAATATAAGAAGATACCTCTGTTGGTGGGTCTTGATTTAGAGAAAGTATTCAATAGTGTAAGTTGGGATTTTATGTGGAACATTTACATTCCCTGATGCAATAATAAGGTTAATTAGGAGGATATATGGAGGACCAGAGGCAAAAATTAAAGGGGGAGAGTTCCTCTCTGATAAGTTGTGTTGAGAGGAATTGGGCAGGGGTGTATTCTTTCCCGTTTATTTGCTTTCTATTTATAGTCACTGGCAAAGAAAATAAGAGATTCAGAAATGCAAGGATATAATTGCTGTCGTAGTCATGAAAATTCAGCTGTATATGCAAATTATAAAGTTTTGCACCTGATAATTTTAGAAAAGGACATTTCAGTTTTTTGAAACACTTTGACTGTCTTAGAACAGGGTAAATTAAGTTTGCGAGGGGGTGACTTTAAAAATTATTTAAAGCGGAGAGAGGCTAGATGGCAAATCAAGTTAAGGGCAGATGAAAAAAACAGGCCTTAATGATGTTATTAATATTAAATGTGTTTTAAAGAATTGTAGGATATATGTTAAGAAGTAAGTGCAAAGTTTGTCATTTTTTATTAGTCTCTGAGAGCTTTAAAGATGTTGTTTTAAATTGTTAATTCTGTTGGATTAATTGATTGAATGCTTTTTAATTGTGTACAAATTAAGTGTAGAGTATTTAAGGTGATTTACCTACTGTTTTTAACATTTCTGATGAAGTCTTGCTGACAAAAGCATTGAATAAAAGAAGTGTACGCTAAAATTATTCTTGGTGTCTCAGACTGTGGCTAGTGTTTTTTTGTTTTTACTAGTTTTTGTTATCGTACATTGCATGTTCCTTTGACACTTTAAGACAGTTTCAAGTCTTTTTGGGATTTAAAATTAACGAAGATAAAACAAAGGCTATAGCAGTAAATGATGTACCCAGACACAAATTGGTTCAGCAATACCCATATTTATGGGGCTTGACAAAATTAAGTATTTAGCAGTATAGATTAAAATGGCTTCTGTTGTGGCAGCTAAGGATGTATGGAAAGAGACTGAACAAAGATAATACACAAACTGAGAAAATGGAATGTCTTGTTTATGGATATGTGTAGTAAAATGCAAGCAGTGAAAATGTTTTCATTCCCTTTAATTTTATATATAGGTAAGGCATATTTTTATCCACCAAAGTAGAAGTTATGGACAATAATTAATAGAACTGAAGGAGTTTATCTGGAAGGGGGCAGGAGTTTAGTGGCATAAGATGACCCTTCCAATGGAACAAGGTGGTTTAAGGTTACCGTATTTGAAGGGATATTTTAGAGCAACACAGTTAAGGTTCATATACATAACACAAGATGAAGGATGTAATTCAAAGTGGAAGGGGATGATGCTGAAGCAAGAAGAAAATTCAAGAAATAAAGAGAGGCTGGCATTTTAGATGCATGTCCTTAGAGAATAACAGCCTACATAATATATTCATAAAGTAGCAGAAAGTATTCTAAGAACTAAGTCAACATGAGAGTGGAGAACGAAGATTATATCAATAGGGATGTCTGAAAGTAGAGGTACAGAAAGTAGACAAGGGGGGGCTGGAATTTAATGGAGAAAACTGGCAAAGGGACAAGCTATTGGGAACAAGTAACTAGAGAGGTAAAGGTAATGGTGTTGGATGAGGCCAAGAAGACATTTGAACTGCAGGCTAGAGACTGCCTTCCCTACCAGGGATTGCTATTCAAGTACAAGCAAAGAAAAAGGGATGGGGAAATTTTAAGTGGAAGATTTGCTGTAGTGCAGATGTTCATCGTGCATACAGCTGCAGTCATAACAGATGGGTTTTCCTGCCGTCAGGCGGGTCCTTGGTCGGCCGAATTCCAAAGTCTAGGTCTGGCATCGGTTGTCGTCGCTTCTTCCCTGACGTCAGTGCGGCAGGGGTATAAAAGAACCAGCCGACGCCATTTTCTTCAGTCTTTCTTGCCGCGCGGTGCCCGAAGCAGAAGCAGTTCGCATGTGCCGGTCGGCCAGCTCCTGAGATTTATGAAAATTTTTCAGCCGAAGTCTTCTTGAAAGCTAAGTACCCCGTTGGGGAAACTTTTCTTGCCTCAGACCGATGTCAGACAAAGTTAATAATTGCATTTCATGTGGGAAGCAAATACCGCATAAGGATTTCCATTCCTTCTGCATTCCTTGCTTAGGCCCAGACCATGACGTCTCGGCCTGTCATTTTTGTGCTAGATTCAACAAACACACTATTAAGCGTCGGGCGGAGTTCGCCCAACACTATTTTGGTAAAAAATTTTATTACATTATGTCGTCGGATACTCCGACTCCAGTTTTGAGTAAAAGACGCAAAGATAAGGACCGACATACGAGGTCCACGACTTCTACCGACACCACGCTAAAGCCGGCTACAGGTGCTCCGGTTCTCAGCGAGGCGCCTACGCAGCCCCTGAGTACCGATGACGCTTCTTTAGCGGTGTCTTCTGTGCCCGAGGTCGCAGGCTCCTCGGCCCCCACTCCGACTACAGATACCGATGCCACTCTTGGTGGGGAAACTCAGAGTTTAGACAGGTCTGCCACCTCTCAAGGTGTCTTCAGGCCTTCCTCTTTTTCCATTAAGGCTTTCACAAAATCTAAAGCAGCCATGAAAACTAAAAGACAAGCTCCACAGAGCCCCTCTCAAGGCCCCATGCCTAAAAAACAGATGCTCAAAATGGCTGAGGATTTGATTACTCTTATCAGGGGTTCTCAACCCCCTCGGACAAATGGCCCAGATTGGAGGAAGACTACCGTTCCTCAGACCAAGCCTCTATTACCTCAGAACATTCTGAGGACCAGGAATATTCATACTCCCCTTTTGAAGATTCTGATGCTGAGGAGTCCATTCCCTTTGTCTCCCCCCCTGAGGACTATTCTTTTGGGGAAACCTTACATACCTTGAGGGAACACTTTCACTGGGAAGGCCAAGATTACTCAGATTCCAAGAAAAGGCTCAGGGATTTTCTCTTGCTTCCTCAGCACAGGCCTCTAGCTATCCCTCCTGTCTTGGACATATTAGATGATGTGTACACAGAGGCCAGCCTTAACCCAGATTCTTTACCTCCAGCTCCTGTTAAACCTGACAGGTATTACTGGGTTCCTGATTCACACCAATTCCTATACAAAAGCCATGCAGCTGACCCAGAAACTATTTCACAGGGTCCCAAAGGAATTAAGGCCTCTACTGCCAAAAACCCATTACCTTCAGAGAGAGATTCCAGAGCTTTAGAAAGGTGGGGGAAAAAGGTATACACCTCGGCCACTTTAACCATGAGGGCATTAAACTGTCAGTTCCATATGTTAAAGTATCAACAGTTTTTGTTATCTCAGTTGAAAAGCAAAATGACACAACCTGAACAACCAGACTTGAAGGAGTTGCAGGATTTGTTGCATAGTGCAGAGCAAGTGGGTAAACATACCTTGCAATGTGGTTTTGATGCTTTAGAGGCCTCATGTAGAGCTGCTGTTACAGGGTCTGTCATACGTAGACATGCTTGGCTCAAAGAGCAAACCTTACCAGATCATGTCAAAGCTAAATTACTAGATGCACCTCTTCAAAAAGATGTATTGTTTGGTGTTAAAGCTGAGGAGGTATTAAAGAAAATGGAGGAAAAGGCAGGATGGCCTAATGGTTAAGGTGTTTGCCTTACAAACGCAAGGTGCAGGGTTTGAGTCTCACAAGGGATAATTCGCTAGGCTTAAAATGGCTCACAAGGGCAGTTAGCTTAGTACTAATTTATGAACCTAAGATCAATGCAAACAGTGAAAGATTTCCTACAGGTACAACCTCCACGTTTCAGCAGAAACTGGCCTTCAAAAAATTGGTCCTTTCCAGCCACGGACAGACCTCAAAGAGGTAGATACAGGTGCCCGAGGGGTAGAGGGCAATCTCAAGGATCATTTAGAGCCAGACAATGGCAAGCACCTACACTAAGAGGTGGAGAGGATAGATCACAGCCATTCAGAAAGCAGACACAATGACTTTCCCCTTTGCATGCCAAGCAAAGCTTTAATGGCAGCACCTTTAGGTGGAAAACTGGCATTATTTTCAAAAAATTGGCATATTGTCACAAAAGACAAATGGATCCTGGACATTATAGACAGAGGCTACAGATTCCACTTTCACACCCTTCCAAACATGAGAGGCATGCCAAACCTGCCACAAAATCAAAGGGCAGAGGCACAAAAACAAATTTCAGCTCTCATGGACATTAAAGCTATTCAAGAGGTACCTGCAAAAGAACAGGGTCAAGGTTTTTATTCCAGACTATTTCTGATACCAAGGAAGGACAAAGATTGGAGACCTATTTTGGGCCTATCCATCCTAAACACATATTTACTCATACCAAAATTCAAGATGCTCACATTACAGCAGCTTCTTCCCATGCTGGGCAAGGAGTCTTGGCTTGTGACATTGGACCTCAAGGAGGCATACCTGCATGTCCCTATCAGACAAGATTGCAGAAGATACCTCAGATTTCTTGCAGGTTCAACCCATTATCAATTCTCAGCATTGCCCTTTGGCTTATCTACTGCACCCAGAGTGTTTACGAAATGCCTGGCATCAGTAATAGCCTTCTGCAGACTTCAAGGGATACAAATATACCCATATCTGGACGACTGCCTGATCCAAGCGGACAGCAAGCACATACTTCTGAAACACCTGGCGTTTGTAATAAAGTTGTTGATCTTTCTGGGATACACAGTCAACAAAAAGAAGTCAAAACTAATACCCTCTCAAGCAATAATTTTCCTGGGTGCCAGCTTGAATACAAACACCCAGATGGCCTACCTCACGCCAGAGAAGCAAGGGCAACTATCTCAATACTTCAGAAAAATGGCAACCTTCACCAGGCTGACTGCAAGGAAAGTCCTGCAGGCTCTGGGATTCATGGCATCTTGCATCCTGCTGATCCCATGTGCAAAGCTGCATATGAGGAAACTTCAATGGTACATAAAAAACTTATGGTCTCAACACAGCCACAGTTTGGAAACAATTATACCACTCATTCCATGTCTTCAAAAGGAATTTCTGTGGTGGGCTCAAGCATGCCAAAGAAACATAGGTCTCCCCTTCTGCATGCCTCAAGCAAATCAAATCATCACAACAGATGCCTCGGACTATGCCTGGGGGGCGCACATGACAGATCAGTGCATTCAGAGCAAATGGTCCCAAAAAGAAAAGCACCTACACATCAATCAAAAGGAAATGCTAGCAGTACAAAATGCTATTATGGCCTTTAAAGATTTACTGCATCCAGGCCAGCTATTGATAAGGACAGACAACACCACAGTGATGTGGTACATAAACAAACAGGGAGGAACTCATTCATACCCCCTGTGCAGACTAGCCATGTCCCTTTGGAACACGGCTCTGGAATTGCAAATCCAACTTCAAGCACAATTCCTGCCAGGGAAGGAAAACACGCTGGCAGACAACCTAAGCAGAAATATGACAGATCCACACGAATGGAAGTTGCATCCTCAAGTTTTCACAAAGATAATTCAGGCATGGGGACGGCCAGACATAGATCTCTTTGCTACCCACAGAAATTACCAACTGAAAAAATTTTGCTCAAGGACCTATCATCCACAGGCCTGGAAAGTGGACGCACTTTCTTTCAATTGGACAACATTGACAATTTATGCCTTTCCACCTCTTCCTCTGCTGCCCAAAGTTCTATTAAAAGCCAGAGCAGAGAGGCCAAATATGATTCTCCTTGCTCCAGACTGGCCAAGACAACACTGGTATCCACTCCTGAGGAGCCTGACGCATTCCCCACCATGGATCCTGCCTCTAGTGCCTCTTCTGTTGTCCCAGCACAACTTCAAAACTCTTCACAGTCCGCTGAAAACCCTCAATCTAGCCGCATGGAGGATTCCTTGATTTCCCAACAGACCCTCCTCTCCAAGGAGGTGCAGGATGTCATCTTGGAGGCCAGAAGACCTTCTACTAGAAAACCCTACTCCACCAAATGGAAACGGTTTTGTGCCTGGAATCAGAAAAAGGGCCAGAATCCTTGGGTACTAAATTTACCTCAAATATTACAGTACCTAGCTGAGATGTTAAACAGTGGACTTTCCTTCTCCTCCATCAAGATCCATGCTTCAGCCATTTCTGCACAATTCAACACTGATCCTCCTTTATTCTCTCATCCTCTCTTAAGACAGTTCCTCAGAGGGGCTAAGAATATAAAACCCCCAAGGAAGCCACCAGTACCTGCTTGGGACCTCAACTTCATTTTAGAAAAACTGACCCTGCCTCCATTTGAGCCAGCTGCTTCAACAGAACTGCAATATTTGTCATGGAAAACAGCCTTCCTTCTAGCTATCACCTCAGCACGCAGGGTTTCGGAACTACAAGCCCTCATGGCTGTGCAACCTTTCATCATTTTCCATCAGGACAGAGTTTCCTTATGAACCAACCCTTCCTTTATGCCAAAGGTAGTATCCAGTGTAGCCTTGAATCAGACTATCCACTTACCTACCTTTTATCCTAACCCACAAAACAAAGGGGAAAGACTACTACATTCCTTGGACATTCACAGACAACTTTGTTATTATTTGGACAGGACAAAGCCATTCAGAAAATCAGAGTAACTCTTTGTGTCCTATGCTACAGGTGCTCAAGTAAAGGCTATTTCCAAACAGACAATCTCAAAATGGATAGCCCACTGCATACGCTTTTGTTACTCATTTCATGGAAAAACTGTATCTACAAGCATCAGATCTCACTCCACAAGGGCCACAGCTACCTCTGCAGCTTTCTTCAGGGGGGTTCCTACCAAGGATATTTTGGAAGCAGACACTTGGAGTTCTGTGCACATTTTCTCCAAGCACTATCACCTTCCACTATACTCTAAATCTAGAGCGGGCTTTGCCACAGCAGTCTTGCAGGGCATCCTTGCTCCTCCTAGTTCCACTTAGTGCCTGCCACCCCTTTTTTAGCTTTGGGATTCTACCCATCTGTTATGACTGCAGCTGTATGCACGATGAACATAGTACAGTTTTGTAGGTACCATAAATGTAGATGTTCGAGTGCTAATACAGCTGCAGTCCAGGTTTCCCTCCCTCCATCCATCCCCTCTTGGGACAGGCCTTATGACAAACACCTCCTCATACAACCTGATTGGGGTATTCTTTTATGGTGTATTTGCTTGCAAAATACTGTTTTTTGATTATATTACATTGCATTATTACATAAGTTTATGTTTTGCCTTCCTTCTGGGGGCACCTGACATCTGGGGCAAGAAAAACTGAAGAAAATGGCGTCGACTGGTTCTTTTATACCCCTGCCGCACTGACATCAGGGAAGAAGCGACGACAACCGACGCCGGACCTAGACTTTGGAATTCGGCCGACCGAGGACCCGCCTGATGGCAGGAAAACCCATCTGTTATGACTGCAGCTGTATTAGCACTCGAACATCTACATTTATGGTAGGTACAAAACTGTACTTTTTTAGTGAACTCTAAAATGGTAGCTGTTGATAAAAAAGGATCATTAGTAGGGCATATAAAATATTGAATGATAACTTTCTGTTAACAAAAAAACAAAAAAAGCTTTGCTACTACTCACATGTCCTAACTTCGTAGCTCAGTCACACAGCTAAAATTCAAGTCTCTCTCTCTGAAGCATCACCCTTTCTGCTAATAAAAAAGCAAAAACAAAAACTTGACTACTGCTCACACACCCCGAGTTTTTGCTTGGTCACATGGGTACATTTCAGCAGGGAACTCGGAATGTACCATTGTAATCTTGTTTAGGGCCACCGTATTTTTTACTTAAAGCTTATAGTGGATTGTTGTTCCACTTGTTATTGTCTGTTGCCTTATACAGTAAACTCTCAGTTAAACAGAACTCAAGCACAAGCAACTGGCAAAAAAAAAAAGTTGAAGAAATACAGTTAATTTTTCACGTGTTGCTCTTTCTGATTTCCCCTGCAGAAGCATACCTTACGTTTTTAGAGTCTGAGTTTTAAAAAGGAAGATAGGAATAAACTCCCTCTCTCCCCAACCTGAGAACAAGTCAAACCAACAAATAGTATAGGGTACAGTATTAGTAAGTCCTATTTTTAAAAGTAACTCTCAAGCAATCAGAAATTACAGTTATCCAGCATCTACCAATCCCCATGGGTGCCGGTTAACTGAGAGAGAGTTTACTGTAATACTAATGTGAGTGCAGTGTTCTATCACAGATCCTATGCTTACAGCCTTAACAATATTTATTATATTACTGGCTGGCCTTTTCTCTTTCAGGTAATTGGTTGTATTCTTGCTGCTGCTCTATCAGCCAAATTTAGTTTGTTCCAGTCATCTCTGCAAGCTTTCCTGTACTCAGTTTGTTTGCTGTGAAAGCGTAACTGTTTGAGAAAAAAACATCTGTAGATTTATAGTGTTTTGTAGTACTTTACTCCTTTTAAACAGTGCTACTGTAACTGCAGTCTGGAGTAAGCATATCCCTTAGACCAGAGATTTTCAACCTTTTTCATCTTGTGGCACACAAACTAATTGCAAAAACCTTGCGGCACACCAAAAAATATTATATTTTTTGCCTGGCAAAAAATGGGTATAATTTTGATTGATTTAGAAAATCTTTACCTCTTTTTTACTTGCATTTAATATTTAATGAGATATCTGAGCTTGACGTTGTTTTAGCATGCCTTTTGTGTGAGTCTGAATTTTTGGACAGGCATACTCTTAAATCTTCTTCCATGGTTTCCAGCCACGATCTGTTTTTTTGTTCTTAATGTTATTCGATGCAGAAAAGCTTGATTTGCACAGATATGACATGGAGAAAGGAAAAAGTGTTTCTATTGCTTTTTTTGTAATATTGGGAAATTCACTTTTACGAGATAACCAAAATGTAGTGGTATCTGTTGTTGAATGTTTAAGTTTTAATCCTCTGTCATTTTTTATCTCTGTCAACTCATCCTCTTCTGTAGTATTTAAATTTGCCAGTTTACGCACATTAAAGACAAATGGATCTCTTATCCAGTCCAAGGATGATATGTCAGTTGAGGGAAAATATTTTTCAGTATTTATACCAAATAATCTTTAAAGTCTGTAAAATTAGATCTATAAGATTTCCATCCAATTTTCACCTTTTTGTTAGCTCAAACATTTCTACTCCACTTTCTCTTCTGATTCTTTCTTCCCAAGTCATTAGTTTTTCTTTGAAAGTGTTAATTTTGTCGATGAAAGTAAGAATGTTTTCAATCTCCTTGCATACTTTTAAGTGTGTTCAAAGAGTGAAACAAATCAGAAAGAAATGAAACCTTATTGCATCAAAGCTTATCACTGAGAAAATCAGCTAACTGAGATTGTTGAGTTGTCAAAAAAATTAGAACTTTCTCTTTTAGTTTATAAAATGTTAATAGAACTTGACAATGAGATAACCAACAAACGTCTTTTTATTTAGTTATTTTACATTTGTTTACTGGAAAAGTCCGACTGGACACAGGTCCCTTTTCAGTGGAGGCCCAGGTCGAAAAGCTCCAGTTATAAGGATAATGCCAGCATATACTAGCATACACAGAGTTCCAGTTACACACATTTCAGCAGTTTAACAAACATACAGGATACTATATTGATGACAAATAGTACAAAAATGGAAGGCATGCATTTCATTTCATGGAAAAAAGTCCCTTCATAACTCATATTGCTACAGTTGCAGTTGAGATGTAGTTGCTACAGATGTGACTGAAATGATAGAGGGTTATAAACTTAACATATGAGGTTACTACATCCTGTTTAAATAAAGAGGGTAGAAGATTGTTTGGGAAATCAGGAAGGCCTAATCAGGGGAGTAACAAAGAACATAGCCAGGTGTCCACTAGGTGTGATATGAGGAGGTTTTGAATTGTGAAAGAGAGCTGTTAGAAGTTATTTGGGTTGACAGCTTATGCCAAGTTTTAGGAATATAGTTAGAGATGAGAAATTTCCCAACTGAGTTGTTGGCTTTGGTGGTATCTAGAAAGTGTTGGTTACTGGAGTGACGGGATTGGGCTGAGGTGTTTGGTTGAATGAGTTTTTGGAGAGAAGGGGTTTTATCGGGTTGGTGGAGAATTTTGTGGGCAAAGGTTAGTTGATTAAAATGTAGAAGCTGTGGGAATTTGAGCTGGTTAAGCTGTTTTAGTGCTGTACAGTGATGTGATCTATGTAAAACTAGAGTGGCAAATCTTGCTATTTTATTATAACAAGATTCCAGTTGGTTTAGGTTCATTTTGCAGAGATTGGTTAATACTGGGGAGGCATATAGGAGGGCTCATAGGAGGTATGTGCAGGCTATGGTAACTTTCATGTTATTTGTAAGAAATTGTTTGTGTCTATATAGGATACTTATTTTCCTGTGAACCTTTTTGATGGTTTGGGCTATGTGAATATTGAATTTCAGGTTGTATAACCAACAAACAAAGCTGAGATAATATTGCAAAAACCACAAAAAAATTATGGCCAGTGATAAAATCAAAGCACTTCAGTAGAAAATATTTTTTGAAATTGGAATTTCAGGTTATCAGTTTCTACCACGAGCAGTTAAGTGTGAATGCTTGGGGTGATCATAGTTTTGTTACTAGAGAAGATATTAAAGGACTGGGAAGATGAGTGGAATCTGGTTGGGCTAAAAAGGAGGAGCTTAGTTCTGCTGGGATTTAGAATTAGCTGGGAGTTAGTGAGCCAGGTTTCTACTGACAGAATGGAATCTTGGGTTTTGGTGTGGAGGTCTTCCAATGTTGGGGAATTTTGGGGGGGGGGGGGGTTGTACGTTTATTTTGGATGTTTTGGTAATAGTTGATTTTTGTCTAATTTTATTATTTTTTTGTTTTATTCCAAAGTTCTAGATATGTTTGCTTAGTTGTTTGTGTTTTGTTTTTTTTAATTGTTGCCAGGCTTTGTCTCTAGCCTTGAGTAGGGATTGACATTCTTTAGGTAGAGTGCATACTTAGATTTTACTCTGATAGTTCTAGGGGGAGCATGGGAGTTTAAAATTTGTTGTTGAGTGAGTTAACTGCATCGTCAAGAGGTAACTGAGAGTTTCCCAGTTACAACTATTTAGAATGGTGATGAAGCTATTTAAGTTGAATTTTTTTTTGTTTCTGATTAAGAGGAAGGTGGGCTGGCTGACTTGGTGAGTCCAAGTCCTAAGAAGGAAGGTTGGCTGATGGTCATTTAGACTGTCTGACAAACAACCTGATTGAGATGCCTGAGAGGGGCTGCTAACTAAAATCCAGTCAAGAATTGACTGTCTTTTGGAAGATTTATCAGTCTTTGTAGGGGAGGTGATGAGCTGAGTAAACCCCATGGAGGTTTATGTGGGAAGATGGATTTTCTGAGGAGCAGTTAAGCCAGTCTGTATTGAAGTCTCCCATCAGAATTGTTTCTTGTGGGAGAGAATTGGATATCCAGAGTAGTGTGTTTTCCAGAGTGGGGATATCGTTTCCTGGTGGGGTATAACTACCAGTAATATTAATGTTTTTTTTTTGGGATTAATTTTTAATTTGGCAAAGATAAGTTCAGTGTTGTCAAATTCAGGAATGTTTATGTCTACATGGTCTACAATTAGGTGAGTTTTAAATAATATAGCTACACCTCTTCCCTTCCTAGATTTCCTGTCTTTTCGTAGAATATTGTAATCTGGGGCTGTTATTTTGGGTCTATATTAAATCAGCGAACGCTGATATCAACCCCCATGTAAGCAAAAGCTTACAGTCCCGAACACTTGGAACAGCAATTTTTTTCCCCAGGGAAAAAAATTGCTGTTCCACCAAAAAAATAAATAAATAAATAAAAACTTCAAAATATTATGTAAAGTGGAGGGCTTCTCCCCCCACACCCCCCGATGTGGGGGTATGTGCCCCCCACTTAAATATAGCAACTGCGAGATTGCATTACAGTGAGGAAAACGGCAAAGTAACGGAGGCGGCCAAGTGACTTCTTCCCCAGGGAAAGAAATCGCTTATATGCCATTTTGCTATTTTGTGCTTTCAAGTTCGATCAAGATGCATTTGAAAAATTGCATCTTTGATTATATAATAGGAACCCGTTATTTCATTGTTAACATTGTAAGGAATGTTGTTAAATTCTGTATGGAATAACAACTACATGTGAGAAGCTTCCATTAGGGAACATAGTGCTGCAAACAGTCTTGATTGTAACGGCCTGCTTTTCGTATAATTGATAATTGTGACATTCTAGTCTAGTACTTTTTTCAGCTCGGGTACCAATGATTTTGATGCTAGTACTTCTTTGTGGTGAAAACAACGAATACAATTAATTCTAAGATTCTGTTTTTGAGCCAGTGTAACAAATCCTTTTGCACTTCATGACATAGAGTGGGCACCAGCCATACAAATACTGATGCAGGACAAGTTATGTCAGTTGCTAGTCCCGCCACCAATAGGGGCCTATTCTCCTTGAGCACAGCCAAGATGACAGCGTCGGGTTTTGTATCCTTGTGTATTTGGGCTAGTCGGAGCATCTGTGCCACAGTACCTTGCCTCCATGATAATTCTTGTATTTACTTAATACAAAATAAAATGGAGGCAAAATGGCTTTTGGTAAGTTGTGGACTGACATTTTCAGTAGCAACCACAGCAGGTGAGTGAAGTAATCTTAAGTTTTAAAAGGCCGACTATCTTTTTAAAAAATCTTGTGGCACACCTGTTGACCTTTCGAGGCACACCGGTTGAAAACCCCTTTGTTAGACTAATGTTCCTATTACATGAAATTGTTCCATTGACAGCATAGATAGACTCCTCCTGCTGGTGCTGGAGGTGTTTCTTGCTACATTCTCTTCCTGCCCCCTATTCCCCAGCCACCTCTTATGGCATTACATATATAGGACCTGTTCCCAACTCAAAACTCCACCTGCTTTCCACCTCTGTTAAAGGCATACACAGAAATATAGATATACCCTGGGCACAAGAATACATACAACATTCCTAAATCACCAGTCTGCATTTAAGCACTTTAACTGTCTTTCTTCTCTTATATTCACTAACCAACCACAGTGGTTACAACTTACACCATCCAACTTACTCTACTGTCTACTCCTACTCCTCCTGTATTCACACTCCAGTGCTCTAGCTCCTCTTTCTCTGGCATATGTCTGTTCTACAAAGCTACACACCATGATTTTCATATATTACTGCATCATTACTCTTCCTGTTTTATTACCTGACAACTTGCCATACTTCACTCAGCCTTGTACACATTTCTTCCACTGCGTGCTCCACCTGTAGCCATTCAAATCACCTCATTTCACCACTAATCGCTTCCAGTACATACAAAGACTTACCCAATCTTTACTTCAGATTTAAATGATTCAACCCTCACACCTACCACACCAAAATAAAACTAACTACTACAGTTAAACCAAAACAAACTTGCCAAACAGTACAACTCCCTAGAGTTACTCCAAGTTCAACTAACTGTGGGAAAGACCCCCTCCACTTCATTGTTAGCTACACAGTCCCTACCATGAACCAAGAAACCCACACTCCCTACCTGGATCTACTTGAGTCACTCACCGCACAATGAAACACCCTGGTCTTGGGTGATTTTACCTATCCTTCCATTAACTGGGAACCATATATGAGCACAAACACACTCTCTCTAAGTTTCCTAGACTTTGTTAAAACAAATGCTCTGGAGCGGATAGTCAGCACCCGCACAAGGGGCTCTAATGTCATTGACCTAGTACTTACCAACATGGGGGATCACTGCACCACCCCATGTGTGGGCATAAGTCACTCTCATTCGAAGTAACCATTGTACCTGACCCCCCCCCCCCCCGAGCAAAAAGGTTGAAAAATTTCTCCAAAACAAACAGCCTCCTAAGTGATGGTATCAATAGTTTCAAACCCCCTGCCACCACTGACAGCAATGACTCCTGTACTGTGGTGTTCACAAATGTCCTGTATAAACACCTATACAAATGTATAGACTCAGCCGTACCTGAACGGATCAAAACAAGGTCCTCACAAAAAAACAAGCAACACTGGTGGACATCTAGCATGAATAGGATGTTTTTCATGTTTCACTGTTGCAGTCATCACTTTTGGGTTATCTGCTTGTAGTAGCCCTCAGTCGGCCAGATTAACAAAGTCTTGGGTCCTGCGTTGGCTGCTGTCACTACTTCCATGACGTCAGATCATCAGGGGTATAAAACATGTAGCCGGCACTATTACATCAGTCTTTCTTGCCGTGCGGTGCCCGAAGCAGAAGCAGTTTGCAAGTGCCGGTTGGCTGACTCCTGAAATTTTCGTTTTCGAGTTTCAGAACTGAAGTCTTCAACTAAAGCTAAGTACCCCATTCGGGAAACTTTTTCTTGCTCCTTACTGATGTCAGTAAAAGTTAATAATTGCATTACTTGTGGAAAGCAAATACCTCATAAAGATTTTTATTCGTACTGTATTCCTTGCTTAGGCCATGACCACGACGTACCATGCTGTTGGTTTTGTGCTTTATTTAATCAGCGCACTATCTGTCGTCGGTATATTTTCACCTCTAAATATTTTGGTTCTCAGTTTAATTATCCAGAAATGTCATCTGTTAGCAATCCAACTACCGGGATTCTGAAAAAAATGCAAGGATAAAGACAGAGACAGACCGCCGAGGTCCAAAACTGCCGCCGACGCTTCTCCTAAGCCAGTCGCCAGTTCGCCGGTACTCAGTGAGGCGCTTTCACAGCCCCTGATACCTGCTACTTCTGATTCGCAGGCCTCTACTGAGACCCATTCAGAGTCCGGTATGCCGTGAAATGCTTCAACTATGGAACCTGCGGATGTGTCTACCTTGGATGGGTCTGGAGCCGCTGTGCAGGCACCGGCTTCTGAGGGTGTATTCAGGCCTACGGACTTGCATGTTAAACCGACGCCTCCTTCTTTTAGGCCCAAATCTTGAACCATGCCTTAAAAAAAAAAAAAAAACGATGCCCAGGCCACATGCTCAGGCATCTATGCCTAAAAAACAAATGATAAGAATGGCTGAAGATCTTATAACTCTAATCAGGGGAAGCTAGCCTCCCCCTTCTAAGAGACTTAGGACTGAAGTTGTTTATGAATCTTCTGACCAGGATTCTGATTTTTCTGATTCTTCTGATGGTCTGGATTTGCCCTTATCTACTTATGAGAATTCTGATGCAGAGGACTCTATTCCCTCTGCTTCCCCTCCAGAGGATTTTTCTTTTGTTGAAACCTTACACACTCTAAGGGAACATTTCCACTGGGAAAACCAGGATTTTTCTGATTCAAAAAAGAGGCTTAGGGATTTCTTACTCCTGCCTTAGCATAGGCCTTTTAGCTATTCCTCCTGTACTACACATTGTTGATGATGCTTTTTTGGAATCTAGTTTGCCCCCTGATTCTTTGCCTCCTGCTGCCAGAAAACCTGACAGATATTACAGGGTTCCTGATTCACACAAGCTCCCTTTTAAAAATCCTATTGCGGATCCAGAGACTATTTCACAGGAACCCAATGGCATTAAGGCTTCTACTGCTAAAAATCCTACCCCTTCTGATAGAGACTCCAGGGCACTGGATAGATGGGGTAAGAAGGTTTACACTTCTGCAACCTTGGCCATTAGGGCTTTAAACTGCCAGTTTCATATGTTAAAATATCAACAACATGTTATTGGATTGCTTAAACAGAAAATGATGTTGATTCCTGACTGTGTGGAAAATAAAGAATTACAGGATTTAATGCATTCTGCTGATCAGGTTGGAAAACATACTTTGCAATGTGGATTTGATTCTTTAGAGGCCTCTTGCAGGGCTGCTGTTACTGGTTCTGTGCTCAGAAGGCATGCTTGGTTTAAGGAGCAATCTTTACCTGATCATGTTAAAGCTAAATTGTTGGATGCTCCCTTAAATCAGGACTGCCTGTTTGGCAACAAGACTGAGGAAGTTCTTAAAAAGATGGAAGATAAAGCTAAATCTATGCAAACTGTTAAAGATTTCTTACAAGTTCAGCCTCCTAGATTTAGTAGGCATTGGCCCTCTAAGAATTGGTCCTTTCCAGCCTCTTCAAGGTCTTCTCAAGCCAAACCCAGACATAGCAGAAACCCCAGGTTTCAGTCCCAAGGGACACACAAGACTAAGCATTCGGGGGTTTCTGCACCCAAATCAGGGAGTAGTAAGACTCCCCCCTATTGAAAACAGCCTTAATGAATTGCTTCTAAAACTTCCAAGCACTTCCCAACTGAATGCTCCTTTAGGCAGAAAGATTGGTCTGCAGGCCAAAAACTGGGAACTCATTACCCAGGACAAATGGGTTTTAAATATAGTGTCCCAAGGATACAGATTTCACTTCCACACCTTACCAACACTAAGCAGGTGGCCAGATCTACCCCCAAATCAGTGGGCGGAGGCCCAAAATCAAGTACTCTCTCTCTCTTAAGCATGGGGCTATTTAGTTGGTACCAGAAGAGGAAAAGGGACAAGGGTTCTATTTGAGACTTTTCCTGGTACCAAGAAAAGGCAATACATGGCGTCCTATCCTGGACCTTTCTACTCTAAATACCTTTCTGGTGATTCCAAAATTCAAGATGCTGACTCTTCACCAGCTGCTTCCTATGCTAGGCAAGGATGCATGGATGGCAACACTAGACTTAAAAGAAGCAAACCTGCACATCCCTATCGGGGAGTCTTGCATAAAATACCTATGCTTCAAAGCAGGCTACATGCACTGTCAGTTCTCTGCACTGCCCTTTGGCTTATCTACTGCGCCCAGGGTATTCACAAAGTGCCTAGCTCCAGTCATTGCATTCTGCAGGCAAAGAAATATTCAAATATATCCATATCTGGACGATTGTCTAATTCAGGCAGAAAGCCAGGACATACTTAGGTTCATAGGTAGGTACTAGGCTATTGGCCCTAGGGCCTATATAAGCCTAGCCAAAGGTACCCTGGCTTTCGCCACCCAAGAAAATTATTTTCCTGTGCCACTGTCGAGCAGAGCCACAGAAGTGATCCCCGGGGTGAATTTCCTATCTCCCATCCAATCATCAAGATTTTTCTTGAAGAGTGCTAATGAGGAGCTTTGTTTGATATAGATAGGTAGTTTGTTCCAGAGTATGGGAAATCTCTGGGACAGGAATCTATCCCTCCAGCATGTTCTGTTTATTCTGGTGACGAGGTTTAGGTCCCTAGAGCGTGTAGCTCATAGGGATTGGGATTTCTTTAAGTGGAGCATGTCTACTTTTGAGTCATCTGGCCTTTGTTCAAAGGGTACTGACTTGTCTGGGGTACACCATGAATGAAAATAAATCACACCTGGTACCCTGTCAACAAATTATATTCCTGGGAGCAAGCTTGAATACAACTTCCCAGATGGCTTTCCTCACACCAGAGAAACAGATTAATTTGTCAACCTACTTCAAATAAGTGGCCACAAAAACCCAGTTATCTGCAAGGCAAATACTGCAAGCCTTGGGGTTCATGGCCTCCTGCATTCTTCTAATTCCATATGCAAGGCTGCATATAAGAAAACTGCAATGGTATCTCTAAAGCCTATGGTGTGTACATTCACAGGATCTAGAAGCAATGATTCCTATCATACCTTGCCTACGCCTAGAGTTCCTTTGGTGGGCAGTGGCCTGTCACCAGAACAGGGGACTACCATTCACACTACCCCCTGCCGCCCAAACCTTAACAACAGACGAATAAGACTATGCATGGAGGGGCTCACCTGGCAGGGAAGTGCATTTAGGGCAAATGGAACCCAAGTCAAATGCACCTGCATATCAATCAAAAAGAAATGTTAGCTGTACAGAATGCTCTGGCAGCCTTCAAGGACCACATTCTTCCAGGACAATTAATGATAAAGACAGGCAACACCACTGTTATGTAGTACATAAACAAGCAGGGGGGGTACACATTCTTACCACCTCTGCAGACTAGCCATGACATTGTGAAACACAGCCCTGAGCTATCAAGTACATTTAGAAGCTCAATTCCTGCCAGGAAAACTAAATACACTGGCAGACGAACTAAGCAGAAACCTCATGGACCCACACGAGTGGAAACTGGAACCAAGGATTTTCAACATGTTGACAAGCAAATGGGGGAGCCCAGATATAGACCTGTTTGGCTCCCCCCAAAACTATTAGTTGGACAAATTCTGCACAAGGACTCCCCACAAACAAGCTTGGAAAGTGGATGCTCTGTCCTTCAGCTGGAAAAACCTATCAGTTTATGCCTTTCCTCCTCTGCCTCTGCTCTCCAAAGTACTACTAAAGATCAAACAAGACAAACCAAGGACAATTTTGATTGCACCAGACTGGCCACGTCAACACTGGTACCCACTCTTGCGCACTGTGTCACTGTGGACTCCATGGTACCTGCCTCAAACTCCTACTCTATTGTCTCAGCAGGAGAACCAAATTCTGTACCCACAGCTTCAAACACTGAATGTAGCAGCCTGGCTAATTACATAATTTCTCCTTAATCATCCCTCAGTAAACCAGTGATGGATATCATTTTAGAGGCAAGGAGGCTTAGTACCAGAAAGTCTTATGCTGAAAAATGGAAAAGATTCTGTGCCTGGAACCAATCTCAAGGGATGAGCACAACAGTGCCCAATTTACCTCAGATTTTACAATACTTAACTGAGATGCTTCATAAGGGCCTGTCTTTCTCCTCCATCAAAATTCACACCTCAGCCATCTCAGCTCATTATAACACAGAACCACCCCTCTTCTCTCATCCACTGCTTAAGCAGTTCCTCAGAGGGGCCAAAAATCTACGACCACCCAGGAGAGCTCCAACTCCAGCCTGGGACCTCAACTTTGTATTGGAAAAGCTCACCCTTCCTCCTTTCGAGCCAGCTGCCACTGCAGACTTAAATTTCCTTTCTTGGAAAACCGCTTTCCTTTTAGCAATCACTTCAGCAAAAAGAGTATCTGAATTACAGACCCTCATGGCAGTGGAGCCTTTCATCATCTTTCCTGCGGACAGGGTGTCCCTCAGGACCAGTCCCTCCTTCATGCCCAAGGTGGTATCCAGTGTGGCCCCTAATCAGTCCCTACATTTGCCAAACTTCTTTCCTAATCCACAGAGCTAAGGGGAATGGATTCTGCACTCCTTAGATGTGCACAGACAACTTTGATTCTACTTGGACAGAACTAAACCTCAAAGGAAATCTGATAAGCTGTTGGTGGCATTTGCTGCAGGGGCAGAGGGGAAGGCTTTTTCAAAGCAAACCATTTCCAAATGGATAAGGCCATTGCATTCATTTCTGCTACAAACACCATGGAAAACCTATCCCACAGGGGATCAGACTCCACTCTACCAGAGTTGCATCTACCTCTACAGTCTTTCTCACAGGCGTCCCTACCAGGGACATCCTAGAAGCTGCTACCTCGAGTTCTGTACATACTTTCACCAAGCATTACTGTCTGCCAGTTTTCTCTCAATCCAGAGCTGGCTTTGCCACTGCAGTCTTGCAGGGCCTTTTAGCTGGTCCTAATTCTATTAGAATTCCTCCTCCCATCCTTAGCTTTGGGAATCTACCCAAAAGTGATGACTGCAACAGTGAAACATGAAGAACATAGTACAGTTGTGTACACTTACCATAAATGTAGATGTTTGAGTGTATTCACTGTTGCAGTCCTGGTTATCCTCCCTCCAGTCCCCTTCTTTTTTTTGGATATACCTCTACTTTCCTTTGCTGTCTTCAAAAGCTTTTTGGTGTATTTGCTTTTTTGTTGGAGGTATAACCTTGTATATTTATAGATTTAATTGTTTCCCATTAAGGGGGCACCTGACATCTGGGGCAAGAAAAACTGATGCAATAGTGTTGGCTGCATGTTTTGTACACCCTGACGACCTGACATTATGAAAGAAGGGACAGCAACCGAAGCAGGATCCAAGACTTTGTTAATCTGGCCGACTGAGGGCTAATACAAGCAGATAACCCAAAAGTGATGACTGCAACAGTGAATGCACTTGAACATCTAGATTTATGGTAAGTGTACACAACTGTACTTTATGCAACAAGAGAAAGAAGTTGCAGTCAAAGAATAAGAGGGAACAGTCTCAGCGGAACACCCGCCACAACTTGAACAAACAAATTAGACATCTTGTAAAGTCCTTTAAAGCTAATTACAAAACTATGTTAGCATCCATAGCTAAGGATAATCACAAGGCATTCTTTACTGTGTCCAAAATCTGAAAGAGAAGGCCCAGCTTTTTGCCACTTTTTACCACTTATACTGATCCTGAGGACATTGCCAACCTGCACAAAGGGGTCCTTCAGCTGACCCTGGGAATTGTAGACCTATAAGCCTAACCAGCCTTATCTGTAAGACCAGGTCTGACCTGGTCATCACCAACATGGGCGACAGGTGTTCCACATGGGAGGTCAACCTGTCACTGGTTAGATCAGACCTTAAACTAATCACTCTGGATGTCCACACCCCACCACCACCCCCAACTAAGGAAACCACAGTAAAAAAACTTTTCTAAAGCAAATTTCACCTTACTTAAGACCAGGGGTCACCAAAGTCCTAGATGAAGGCAAAACAGGACATGCTGCATATCTCAACTTGGCCAAGGCTATTGATGCAATACCTCACTCAGGCATCATTGAAGAAGCTCACCCAGCTAAGGATGTTATTAGATTATGTCATTAGATGGGTAGCCAGCTTGGCTCACTGACAGAATGCATACAATCAAAGTTGGAGATTCTACCTCTATCCGCAGACATGTTACCAGTGGTGTTTCACAAGGTTCCATGCTGGGGTGCCTACTGTTTGGAATCTATTTCTCAGAAATACAGGCAAAAATAGATGGCCTGTGGCTTGCCAAGTTAGCTGATGACTGGAAACTGGATGCAATCATAGAAACCCCCAACAATGTCAACATTCTACGAAATGGGCTCACACAGATAAATGATTGGTACCAGAGCCACAGACTTAAACTCAATGTAAAAAAAATGCATTATCATCCCCTTCTGCAAAGGAGAAATCCCTGCAAATTGCAAGATTAATAATGCCTCCCTGAGTTCAAACCCAGTGGTAAGAGATTTGGGAATGCATGTTGATAGCAACCTTAACTTTGATCACCAAGTGTCCACAGTGGATTAGGAAGGCCTTCTAAGTGCACATCTCATAAGTAAAGGCATAGCATCTAAAGCTAAAGAGGTTATAACTCCCCTGTACTTAGCCCTTATCAGGCCAGTAATAGAGTACAATGCTCCCTTCTGTGTGTATCTTACCAGACACCTGCAGCAGCTGGAGAGACCTCAGAGGTTTCTCACAAAGAAAATCAGGGCCTACAACGCATGACCTACATGGACAGATTGAAGGCCCTGTCACTGTACTCTCTTGTATAGACTGCTTAGTGGCAACTTGTGCAATGCCAAACCCTCCCTTAATGGAAATGCTGCACATCCGCATATCAATTTCAGGTGTACTCTCCAGTCCAGCTGGTGAATCTGGGTATCCTGAGGCAATGTTACAACTGCCTCATGTACACAGACAACCCTCTCCTCCTACCACAAAACACTAACATATGCGAGAGATACAATTATACAGCCAAACTGGAGGCTAAGCTTTTTACATCCAAGACTGGAACAGACAGTCAAGAGGAAAAGTTAACAATTGCACCACACCTCCAGCCACACATAGACCTACTAAACCAGCACTGGCAAAAAATACACAAATTCATACATGGAGGCTCTAAATAAAAACCTGCAAAAGTATCAGAGACCTCCAAAGCAGACACCCAAACAACCTGCAACTCCCGTCACAAACCTGATAATACATAAAACACAAAATCAGTGTGCCGCACAATCACAGCCCTTAAGGCAAAAATAATGTACCTAACACACTAGTAATAGGTGACTCTATAGTCAGGCACACTGATGTCCCACTCACTAGGCTGGACAAGCAGAAGGTTACTGTTAGCTGCCTGTCTGGAGCCAGAATCTATCACATAACACAAGCACTCAGGTCACTCCAGAACAAGTACAAATATGACTGTGTCATTGTTCATATTGGTGTGAATGACCTGAGACATACCTCCCTGGACTACATGAAAAGAGACATGGAAGAGCTCTCTGATCATGTGGTAGCCTAGGCTGGTATGACCCTGACCCTGACTAGCATCCTGCCCTCACCAAGAATGATGCCTCAGTATAAAGAAAAATGATCAATTTCAACAATTGGCTAAGCTTCTGGTGTCATTCAAAGAGGATCCAGTGTCTGTCAGCCCGGGATGACATGCTCGACAAGCCACGTTGCTTCGCAAGAGACGGCATGCACCTGTCACCCCTAGGCTTTCGAATACTGGCTAAGGCTCTTGCTGCCCCCATAGTGCCTTTTCAGGCAAGGCTCAAAAGTCAAAGCCACCTCTGTTAACAGCACAATTAACAAAAAAACTGAGGGTTATGCTACTCAACACCAGGAGTTTAAATCTCAAAATGCACATGGTCGAAGCACTCCTCACTATGGAGAATGTCGACATCTGTGCAGTAACTGAAACCTGGTTCAAGGCAGCAGAGAGCACCCCAGCACTACTGGGCTACAACTCATGCCACACGTTTCGGCCACAGAACACGAACCGAAACACAAAAGGAGGGGGTGTATCCATATTCATCAAGTATACCTACACCTCCAGGTTAGTGGTGCAGCATGATACCTCTGAGATCATCCATGTGCAACTAACATCGGGCAAATCTGCAATGCAAATTGTGGCCTGCTACAGATCACCCTCCATGACCCAGGACCACCACTCCACCTTTCTGGAGACACTGGAAAACATGAAGGTCCTACCGAACACCCTGATATTGGGCGATTTCAATTACCCTACCATTAACTGGGAAAACTACTCTAGTACAAACTCCCAGGCCCAGTGCTTCCTGGAATTCATCAACTCAAATGCCCTGGATCAGCTTGTAAACTCCCCTACCAGAGGTGAAAACATATTGGACCTGGTCATCACCAACATGGGCGACAGGTGTTCCACACGGGAGGTCAACCTGTCACTGGTTAGATCAGACCTTAAACTAATAACTCTGGATGTCCACACCCCACCCCCACCCCCAACTAAGGAAACCACAGTAAAAAAAACTTTCTAAATCAAATTTCACCTTACTTAAGACCAGGGGTCACCAAAGTCCTAGATGAAGGCAAAACAGGACATGCTGCATATCTCAACTTGGCCAAGGCTATTGACGCAATACCTCACTCAGGCATCATTGAAGAAGCTCACCCAGCTAAGGATGTTATTAGATTATGTCATTAGATGGGTAGCCAGCTTGGCTCACTGACAGAATGCATACAATCAAAGTTGGAGATTCTACCTCCATCCGCAGACGTGTTACCAGTGGTGTTTCACAAGGTTCCATGCTGGGGTGCCTACTGTTTGGAATCTATTTCTCAGAAATACAGGCAAAAATAGATGGCCTGTGGCTTGCCAAGTTAGCTGATGACTAGAAACTGGATGCAATCATAGAAACCCCCAACAATGTCAACATTCTACGAAATGGGCTCACACAGATAAATGATTGGTACCAGCACCACAGACTTAAAATCAATGTAAAAAAATGCATTATCATCCCCTTCTGCAAAGGAGAAATCCCTGCAAATTGCAAGATTAATAATGCCTCCCTAAGTTCAAACCCAGTGGTAAGAGATTTGGGAACGCATGTTGATAGCAACCTTAACTTTGATCACCAAGTGTCCACAGTGGATTAGGAAGGCCTTCTAAGTTGCACATCTCATAAGTAAAGGCATAGCATCTAAAGCGGTTATAACTCCACTGTACTTAGCCCTTATCAGACCAGTAATAGAGTACAATGCTCCCTTCTGTATGTATCTTACCAGACACCTGCAGCAGCTGGAGAGACCTCAGAGGTTTCTCACAAAGAAAATCAGGGCCTACAACACATGACCTACATGGACAGATTGAAGGCCCTGTTACTGAAATCTGTCTTGTATGGACTGCTTAGTGGCAACTTGTGCAGTGTCAAACCCTCCCTTAATGGAAATGCTGCACATCCGCATATCAATTTCAGGTGTACTCTCCAGTCCAGCTGGTGAATCTGGGTATCCTAAGGCAATGTTACAACTGCCTCATGTGCACAGACAACCCTCTCCTCCTACCACAAAACACTAACATATGCGAGAGATGCAATTATACAGCCAAACTGGAGGCTAAGCTGTCTCCACCCAAGACTGGAACAGACAGTCAAGAGGAGAAGGTTAACACTTGCACCACACTTCCAGCCACACATAGACCTACTAACCAGCACTGGCAAAAAATACACAAATTCATACTCGGAGGCTCTAAATAAAAACCTGCAAAAGTATCAGAGACCTCCAAAGCAGACACCCAAACAACCTGCACCTCCCGTCACAAACCTGACAACACATAAAACACAAAATCAGTGTGCTGCACAATCACAGCCCTTAAGGCAAAATAACATACCTAACACACTAGTAATAGGTGACTCTATAGTCAGGCACACTGATGTCCCACTCACTAGGCTGGACAAGCAGAAGGTTACTGTTAGCTGCCTGTCTGGAGCCAGAATCCTTCACATAACACAAGCACTCAGGTCACTCCAGGACAAGTACAAATATGATTGTGTCATTGTTCATATTGGTGTGCATGACCTGAGACATACCTCCCTGGACTACATGAAAAGAGACATGGAAGAGCTCTCTGATCATGTAGTAGCTTAGGCTGGTATGACCCTGACCCTGACTAGCATCCTGCCCTCACCAAGAATGATACCTCAGTATAAAGAAAAAATGATCAGTTTCAACAATTGGCTAAGCTTCTGGTGTCATTCAAAGGGGATCCAGTGTCTCTCAGCCCAGGATGACATGCTCGACAAGCCACGTTGCTTCGCAAGAGACGGCTTGCACCTGTCACCCCTAGGCTTTCGAATACTGGCCAAGGCTCTTGCTGCCCCCATAGTGCCTTTTTAGGCAAGGCTCAAAAGTCAAACCCACCTCTGTAAACAGCACAATTAACAAAAAGTTGAGGATTATGCTACTCAACACCAGGAGTTTAAATCTCAAAATGCATGCGCTCGAAGCACTCCTCAGTATGGAGAATGTTGACATCTGTGCAGTAACTGAAACCTGGTTCAAGGCTGCAGAGAGCACCCCAGCACTACCGGGCTACAACTCATACCACACATTTCGGCCACAGAACACAAATGAAACACAAAAGGAGGGGGTGTATCCATATTCATCAAGTATACCTACACCTCCACGTTAGTGGTGCAGCATGATACCCCTGAGATCATCCATGTGCAACTAACATCGGGCAAATCTGCAATGCAAATTGTGTCCTGCTACAGATCACCCTCCATGACCCAGGACCACCACTCCACCTTTCTGGAGACACTGGAAAACATGAAGGTCCTACCGAACACCCTGATATTGGGCGATTTCAATTACCCTACCATTAACTGGGAAAACTACTCGAGTACAAACTCCCAGGCCCAGCGCTTCCTGGAATTCATCAATAATGCCCTGGATCAGCTGGTAAACTCCCCTACCAGAGGTGAAAACATATTGGACCTGGTCATCACCAACATGGGCGACAGATGTTCCACACGGGAGGTCAACCTGTCACTGGTTAGATCAGACCTTAAACTAATCACTCTGGATGTCCACACCCCGCCACCACCCCCAACTAAGGAAACCACAGTAAAAAAAATTTCTAAAGCAAATTTCACCTTAAGACAGAGGTAGTAAGTTTCACAGCCCCCGCGCTAAAGGATAACGCTGCCCAAGATGCAGAAACCTTTACAAATGCAATTTATGAGCACCTCCAAGGATGCATGGATCGTGCCATCCCTAGCAAAACCAAGACTAACTCCTCTAAGAGAAGGAATCCGGTCTGGTGGACTCCTGCCATAAACAGGCTATACAATAGAAGGAGGAAACTAGTTCAGAAAAAAAGCAAATCCCAAGAAGGAAAGACATACCTGATCAGTATCATTAAGAAACTAAGGTCCCTCATAAAATCATCCAGGGCTAGCTTCGAAAGTAAAATAGCCAAGGATTCAAAAGATAACCACAAAGCCTTCTTTAGCTATGTTAAGAATCTAAGTGGCAACTCGCAGATATGCACTGAACTAGTGCAAAATAGCACAAAATATACTGAACTTACTGATATTGCCAACATCCTAGAAGATAGATTCAGTGCAAACTTCACCCCCCTCTCAGCACCAAAAGGGCCCGCAACAATACCGGAAAAGTGTAGTGTCCCGGAAATCACAGACGCACACGTGAAAGCCCTTTCAAAAGCCAAATACACAGCATCAGTGGGGCCAGATGGTGTCCCAGGCTGTGTCTTGCACGAACTGCAGAACGAACTAACCCCCCACCTAAACACGCTGTTCAACCTCAGCCTCTCCACAGGCTACATGCCCATAGAATGGCACACAGCAATGGTTATTCCACTCCACAAAGGAGGGGCCACAGCTGACCCTGGTAACTATCGCCCCATAAGCCTGGCTAGCCTGGTCTGCAAGGCTCTGGAGCGCATCATCATGGAACTCATTAACAAAGACGTTGGGAACCTCCAAACACTTGACCTGATCCGGTTCGGCTTTGTTAAGGGTAGATCATGCCTACTAAACCTGGTTGACGTCTTCAAGATAGTCACCAAGGCCATAGATGAGGGAAAGGTTGCTCATACAGCCTACCTTGACCTCGCCAAGGCTTTCAACACCATTCCCCACTCGGGTATTACAGAAGAACTCACCAGCCTGAACATAAACCCCTACGTCACGAGATGGGTTGCCAACTGGCTTACAGACAGAACTCACACGGTAAGAATAGCGGGCTCCAGGTCCGACTCTAAACCAGTCATAAGTGGGGTCCCGCAAGGCTCAGTCGTGGGACCCCTACTGTTTAGCATATACTTCTCAGAAGTACAGGCAAAACACAGGAGGACTATGGCTAACCAAGTTCGCCGATGACTGCAAACTGGGAGCCATAATTGACTCTCCAGCTGACACAGGCATCCTACAAAAGGGCCTTACTGAGATGGACACCTGGTGTCAAAGTCATGGCCTCAAGCTAAATACCAAAAAATGCATAGTCATCCCGTTTGAGAAAAACAAAACACCCACGAATTACCACATAGGTGGCAGCCCCCTTAATACAGAAGAGGTAATGAGAGATTTGGGGACCCAGGTAGATAGTAATCTCTCCTTTGACAATCATATTGCCAAAGTAGTTAGGAAATCCTTCTATGTGGCCCATCTAATTACTAAAGGGTTCGCATCTAGAAATAGAGGTTATAGTGGCCCTCTACTCGTCACTCATCAGACCCATCATAGAGTACAATGCCCCATTTGGGATGTACCTCACAAGACACTTCAACAGCTGGAAAGACCACAAAAGTACCTCACAAAGAGGATTACTGGCCTCAGTCATATGTCCTAAGCTGCCCAACTGAAAAACTCCAGCTGTACTCAGTGGCATATCGCTTGCTGAGAGGTGATCTCTGCCTGACTTACAAAGCCATGTCCAACTCAGAATTGATGGACATGCTCCACCTAAAGAAATCCAAGTCACTGCGAGCCACACGCTCTAGTGAGCTAAACCTCACCACAACAATAAATAGAACATGCTGGAGGGATAGATTCCTGTCACAGAGACTCCCCATGCTTTGGAACAAAATTCCAAACTACATTAGACAGAGCCCCTCACTAACACTCTTCAAGACAAACCTTGACGAGTGAATGGGTAACAGAAAATACACCCCTGGGATCACTTCATTGGCTCTGCGCGACAGAGGATCAGTTAATTAATCAGAGGCGGCGAAAGCCGGCACACTCTGGCTAGACTTAAAATGCCCTCAGGCAGATGGCCTAGTACCTACCTATGAACCTATAATATACTCAACTCTGCTGGAACATCTACCATTGCTAATTTTACTCCAAATAACACTCCCTACAAATAGCTGCTCAGTTTAATACACATTTTATAGAAAGCATTAAAGCCCGTACTAAAGATTTTGCTTCCAACAGTCCAATCCTGACATACCCCTTCCTCAGACATCAGGCATCTTATATTTCACCCTAAAACCAATCCCACCTTCCTACATCAAATCGCTGCTACTTTAACTGAAACCCTGTTCTCCTTCAGTAGATAGTCTTCTAGCAGAATATGTCATTCTTAGTTCCATAGTCTATCCTGCATCTTTTCTGATTAACAGATCTGAAAAGGAAGCATATGTTCCTTCTCTGTATTCTTTATCATTCCACTTCATAAAGGAAGAACCTCATCTGATATAACCAGTTTCAAACCTGGTACCATATTATCCCTTTTGTCAAACATTTTGCAGAAGTGCATTCACAAACAACTTCTTCAACATATTTTTCAGGAAGAGCTCCTGACCCCCACACGGTATGGTTTTAGACCTGCCCATAGCACTACCAAAGCCTTATTAACTTCCTCAGATATTATTAACAAAGCCAGAGATGAATACATACTTGTTTCCTCTGTATTCCTTGATCTCTCTAAAGCTTTTTATCTAGTCTCTAACCAAAAACTACTCTACCAACTGTCTTCCCTTGGGCTGTCATAACCCACACTACTGTGGTTTAACAACTACTTATAACCAATAGATAGGAGTCTGTTAAATGGTTCTCCACTTTTTCTTCCTTCCTTCCTGTCAATTCTGGTATGCCATATGTCTCCATTTTCTGCCCTCTACTCTTAGAATCAGGGAGTCCACCTCTACAAAGAGGCAAGTCACAAGTGGAGTCATTCAGGTATTGGTTATGGGACCGCTCCTTTTTGGTATTTATTTCTCTGAAATCAAGGCCAACATCATTGGCCTCTGGCTGACTAAATTTGCAGATGATTGCAAATTAGAAGCTGCTATTGAATTGCCTGCTGACACAAATGCTCTCCAGGAAGGGCTGACACAGACAGACAACTGGTGCCAGAGCCATGGACTAAAACTAAATGCCAAGAAATGCATAACAGTGTCCTTCAGGAAGTCATCCACCCCCTTGTAACTGTCATATTGACAACACACCCCTAAAATTTGATACAATAGTTAGAGACTTGGGGACACACACAGCAATCTAGCCTTTGACCATCACGTCTACAGTAGAGAGGAAATCATTCTGTGTTGTGCAACTTAGAAACAAAGGTATGGCATCTAGATCCAAGGAAGTCATTGTTTCTGTAAAAGTTCACCCTGGCGAACAGTGTATCCATGCAACATAAAAGTTGGAACTAGACATTTAACAAACGTGTTATACATAAAAGGTGAGGACAGTAACTTTTTAATGCAATGATGCCTTCTGTAATGTCTTTAAATTTCACTTTCTGTAATGTCTTTAAATGTCAGTGGTCTCACAGATAAATACAAAAAAGAAAGAATAGTGAACTGTACTTAAAAATGTAGATTGCAAATAGCTATGTTACAGGAGACACATTTAGAAAGAACTGAACATGTGAAGTTGATAAAGAAAGGTTTTCAGGATAGTTATTCATCGGAATACCTGGCACAAAGGAAAAGAAGAATAATTATATTAATTGCAAGAGGAGCTCCAATAGTGATAGAAGAGGATAAAAAAGATAATAATGGCAGGTATGTAGTGCCAAGGGGCTACTGGCAAGGGAAGAGGATTACACTGGCATGTATTTATACTCCACCTAAAACTGCTATAATGGAACTTAAGAAAATTCTGGGAGAATATAGGTGGGGACTGGAATGTGGTTTGCAACAGTGAATATATGTTTGGGTGGCCCAGAAGGGAAAGTATAACAAAGGAGTGTAGACTTTTGAAGAAATTTATGAAAATATTTGGCACAGAAGATGTGAATTCAGTAATAGGAGTTTGGAGTGAATTTATATATTATTTCCCAAGGTGCAAAAACTTGGCTAGGCAGAATTTACATTTCACAGGAACATGTGCATTTAATTGAAGGTCTTGATATGCACCCAATAACTATTTCAGATCATGTGCCAATAAATAACTAAAATAATACAAAGGATAACTAAATAAAAGTAAGACACTGGCACTTTCCCACCTACCTGTTGAAAAGAGAGGAATTTAAGGAATGGGTAGTGGAGATTATACAGGAGCTGTTAGAGAGGATAGAAATTTCTTCTGAAAATATAGCTAGGGAGTGGGATAAAATTAAGGTTAATTTTAAAAATAGGATGGAAATTAAAAAAAGGTAGCTATGGTTTAAAAGTAACAAGAATTGTTTAGAGGGACTGACAAATGTTAAATGTTGTAGAATAGAGTGAACCTCACAGAACAATAAGAGGATCAACTGCAGAATGCTAAGCAGAAAATAAGGGATTACCTTGATAATGTGCAGGAGTTTAGAAAGATTGCTGTTAAGCAAATATTTTTTGATAGTAACAGTAGAGCACAAAAACTTTTAGCACAATGACTCGGGCAACAGAAAGTAGAAAGTGCTGTTGCCAAGATTCGGGAACCTATAACAAGGAAAGTAAGAAGAGATCCTGTAGAGGTATTAGAAATATTTCTGAATTCAAGAAAAGATACAAATGGAAATGTTTATGGAAGAATTAAATACTCCAAGGTTAGTAGTAGATAAGGTTCAATTACTAACAGGACAGGAGGAGATGAGATCAAAATTGTGATATATAACCAGTATACAGGAAAGGCTCCAGGAATAGATGACATTTCTGTAGGAGTTAGGCAGCTAGGAGGGAAAAAACTGATAAAGATCTGGAAGGTTTTGTTTAACAGTATTTTCAGAGAAGAAGTACCAACATCCTGGAAGAAGGTACAGGTAGCTGTAATACCTAAAGAGGGTAAAGATCCATCAGACACAGCTTCATATGGGTCCATTTCAATACTAAACCATGATTATAAAATGTTTGTGCCTATAATGGCTAAAAGAATAACAACAGTAATGCCAAAATTGATAGATATGGAACATAGTGGTTTTGTGGAGGGGAGGCAAACATTTGACAACATTAACAGAATATTGATGATCCAAAGGGAAGCAGAATATAAGAAAATACAATTGTTGGTGGGTCTTGATGGAAAGAAAGCATTTGACAGAGTAAGTTAGGACTTTATGAGCAGGGCAATGGAAGCATTTACATTTCCTGAAAAAATATATAAGGTTGTTTAGAAGGATATATGAGGGGCCAGAAGCAAAAATTAAAGTAGGTGTGGTCCTCTCCGATAATTTCTGTTTGAGAAGAGGAACCAGGCGGTGTGTCCTAGTTTCCCTTTATTATTTTCATTATATGTAGAACCTCTGGCAAAGAAAATATGAGACTCATAAATTCAAGGATATAATTGGAATGGTAGTCAAGAAAAGCTGTCTGTATTTGCAAATATATTATACCTGACAAAACCAGAAAGAGACATTACAGTGTTGTGGAACATTTTGAGCCAGTTTCAGATCTTTTCAGGATACAAAATTAATGAAGCTAAAACAAAGGCAATAGCGGTAATTTATGTACCTGCACACTAAATGGTTCAGCAATATCCATATTTATGGGGACATGATAAAATGAAGTATTTAGGAGTATGGGTTAAAAATGATTCTGGTGGGGCAGTTAAGGATATGTGAGAAGAGACTAAACAAAAGATAATACAAAAACTGAGAAAGTGGAAACTTTGTTACATTGATATGGATAGTAAGATACAAGCAGTTAAAATGTTTTTAGTCCCTTTAGCCTTATACCCAGGTCAGGTATATTTTTATCAACCAGAGGAGAAGTTGTGGATAGCAATTAAAGAGCTGAAGGACTTTATCTGGGATGGGAAGATGGCAAGAGTTAAGTGAGTTAAGCTGATTCTGCCAGTAGAAAAGGGCAGCTTGGGATTACCCAATTAGAAGGGGTATTTCAGAGCTACACCCTTAAGGCTCCTATACATAGCACAAGCAGAAAACTATAATTCAAAGTGGAAAGGGATGATGCTGAAACAGGGGAAAGCTCAAGAAACAAGGAGAGACTGGCATTTTTGGATGCAGGCCTTTAAGGAGAATAACAATAATCCTACAGAATGTTATATCCATGAAGTAGAAGAAAGTATTGTAAGAAGTAAGCCAACATGGGAAGGGAGAAAGGAGATTCTTCCGATAGGAATGACTGCAATTTAGGGATACAGACAATAGGCAAGAAGGGGCTGGAATTTATTGGAGAAAACTGGCAAAGGAATCAAGGTATTGGGAGCAAATAACCAGAGAGGGAAAGGTAATAGAATGGGAAGAGGCCAATAATTTATTTGGACTGCAGGTTAGAAATTGCCTTCCCTGTCAAAGTTTGATATTAGAGTATAGGCAAAGAGAAAGAAATAGGGGGTCCTAAATAAAAGACCAGCGCTGGTAGAGTTTTTAGTTGAATCTAGAACAGAAGTTGGCATTAAAAAAGGAATAATTTGTAGAGCATATAATATACTACATGATAACTATAATCATCAGAGGAGTTTAGAAAGGATTGGGTAGAAAGGTTGGATAAGCAATTCACAAAAAACAATGGGGGAAATATATGTATGCCTCTTAAATATGCAACAAAATTTAGAAGATTTAGTATTTTTGCTTGGAAATGTTTGCATAGATGTTTTTATTCCCCAAGTAGACTCCAGAGAATTTTTTCCTCAGGTAGACATCAAATGTTGAGGTGTGATGGGGAAGAAGGAGGTACTTGGGAACATATTTTCTGGTAGTATGATGGGTTTGAAGACCTTAAGGATTCCCTGTAGAGGATGCACTGTTGGAGATGCTGGGTGGACAGATTGATGTGACGAGGGCGATGATTTTTCTGAGCTACGAGTACAGAATCAGAATTGCCTAGACATGGTAAGGCCTTGCTGTGTCTAATTATGGCCCCTCATATATCCTTCTAATCAACCTTATATATTTTTTCAGGAAATGTAAATGATTCCATTGCCTTGCTCATAAAGCCCTAACTTACTCTGTCAAATCTAATTATTTGAAAAGTTAACTAGCTGTATGTTTTTTTTTTTAAATTTTAATAAACCTGTCTATTGTTCATGCTTATTAAAACATTTCTGCTGAAACTGAATGAAGTCATAACCATAAAAACAGTGAAGTGACAAAAGGTGGTCTTTCAGGCTAAACAGTTGTAAGGAAAACTCCACTCCAGCCCATCCCTGAATTATATTTACTGAGCGAGTTATCATTTAAGTGTTGCTTAGTGACTTGGAGCCCTTCATTATCTTTCATTTTTTTTTCATTTGCACTTGTTTCACCATCACAGATCTTGAAAGTCTCACCATTTTTTCTGTTCAAATCTAATGTTGTTTCAGAAAGGAATTCTTCTCATCTTGTATGACACGGGCTTTTATAGCAGATTCTGCAGTTCTCACTGTTGGTTACTGCTTAGTCTTCTGTACCCTAAGACTGTGTTTGGCTTAGGTTAGTAAAGTGGTATAAAGATTTTCCCAGCAACTCTTTTTTGTTTATTTTAGCTGTTGATAAGCAATTTATATGGAGAACAGGGATGTGGTATACTGCAGCACTACATAAATGGCTAAACGTTGTCATTTTTACGCCAGTGAAGTGTTGCCTTTGTCCATGTAGGTAGAAAATTAAGCACAGTGTTAAAAACTGCAAGCAGCTGACTGAGCAACATGTAGATTGCAACTCTGCCAGTGTGAAAGCATAGAAACTGTTAAAAAAGCCAGTAAAAGTGATTAATTTTCATGCAAATTTGATTAGTGGTTAATAGTTACACAGCCTATGTGCCAGCAAAGAAGCCATTCAGAAAGTGTGAGGAGAAATTTGACCAGAAAGAAGAAAAAGAAAAAAATCAGCTGTTCAGCGCAAAAAAAAGTCATTTGCAGCTTTAATAGATGAGATGACTTTGAAGTAATTTACAGGAAGAAATGCACTCAAATGTGTTTAAAATAAATGAGACATTGCAGGAATATATCAAATAAGAAAAAGCTGGAAAATAGAATAAAATCTAGTAATGCATTCAGATGTGCTAATAATGCTGCTAAAATTAGAGACTGAAAAGAAGGAAATTTGGCTGAACACGAGGCTTCCCAAAAAGAAATGTTTCTAAAATGTCTAAAAATAGTAGAGTTAGAAGACAAAGCATGCAGTGAAAACCTGAGATATTTTGCTATACCAGAGAAACTGGAAGGAGTGGACTGCATTAATTTTAGGAAAATAAGAAATAAATAACTAGACTAGTGTTCCACTGTGAGAAATGTTAATTGAGAGGGCACATCATATCTGGCCATCAGAAAGCAACAGAGACCTATATTAGTAAAGATGCAGCCGTACCACACAAAGACCTGTACCTGAGAAAGTGATAACAAAAGGGAAAGTATTAAAATTGGAGACACTGGAGTGTTTGTCAACATGACTCTTCACTGTCCACCAGATATAGAAAACAAATGTATCCAAGTTGTCGGGGGATGTCAAGAAGCAGGTGTGTGAAGTTCAAGTTACTACATCCAGATGTCATCAGAATGTTTTTCCTGGAGGCTCAATTATATTTCTAGAAGCAAAAGAGGCTATGGAGTAAATTAAAAAAAAAAAGCTTAGTCAACAATGAGTGAGCTAATGAGAAGCAGCGGTCTCTGCTTTTCAATCTACTGCCAGTAAGAAAACCAGTGAGATACTTTGCCTCTGGAACCTTTTCCATTGTTCTGAAGGAAGATGTTTGAGCAATGGAGAGAAGCCCAGTAGCTGACCAGAATAATCAGATGTGCCTTAAATTCTAACCAGAGATCAGTGTTGGTAGATCAGATAGTCAGGAAGAAGACCAGCAGCAAAGTGAGTTTAGTGATTAAGTGGGGAAATCTATGAAACATAAGCCCTAATAGATGTACTTTAGATATTTGAACTAGTGCATAAAAAATGCTGGAAGTCTGAATTTGTAAAATGGTGTGAGAACTCTAAAGCAAAAATCCCACATTATCTCCTCTCATAACACCACCATCACACCCAGCAGTCACGCCAAACTGCTAGGCCTCAAAATTGACAATAGCCTTAAATTTGACATTCATATCTCCCAGACCATAAAAAGAGTCCACAGAAAAATGGGCCTACTCTATCGCAACAAACAGTTTCTCACCAGTCACTCTAAGGTTACCACAGCCAGGACATACCTCCTATCGACCGTAATTTACACCTCCCCCATGCTTACCAATCTCCGAAAAACTGAGCTCAAAAAACTAGATAGCTGCTACAATAAAATAGCCAGATTCACCACAGGATTACCTTCTAGAACCCACCATTGTGAAAGCCTCAAAAAACTCAACTGGCTAGAACTCCCCCGACCCTTTAATCAACCAGTTAGCACTTGCTCACAAAGCACTCCATCATCCAGCAACTACTCCAGCCTTACACCACTAGCAGATCCCTGAGATCAAGTACCCAACACCTCCTTAAGGTAACAAACTTTAAAAATGAGGTAGGTTGATCCGTTTATAGCCACTTCATCTCTAAAATCTGGAACTGCCTTCCAGCCCACATAGTAAATAACAACTCCACCACCCAATTCAAAACACTACTCAAAACACACTTCTTGAATCACAGATTGTGTACCTGTACTACCCCTGGATAGTAACTCGTATGTCTCTGTTTTCCAGCAACTAGAGTAACAGCTTATCTACTGCTTTTGTAATGTCTGAATGGGGTAGTAGTATCACTGAACACTGTAAAGAAACCTAAAGGACATATGTCTCTCGTGTAGAAATGAGTTATGAAGTTATCAACTCTATCTTCCTGCTATACTTGCTGTTAAACACCTCTATAACATGTATATATTAATGTAGCCTGTGAATGTTGGCAAATACGCTCTTTGGTTAACTCACTATCTTATATGTACTATACTTCTATATGAAGTATAAAGATTGTGTACTCTATATTTTGTTTAATTGAACCTTTTGGTTAACATGTACTTCTCTTGTTAATGATTGCTCTGGAGCTTTTCTCCCCGGGCCTCCACTGAAAATGGAAATATATCCAGTTGGACTCTCCCGGTTAACAAATGTAAAATAAAATAAGAAAAATCAAGTACACTAACTGGAATAAAGAAGTGACTGTAAGTAAAACTGATTTTATTCCTATTAATATTTCTGTAAAGTATTCCTGATGTAAATTGCAGTAGTAGTAGTTCTGTATAGTATACAGTTAGAGATGTTTTAAAAACAAGTCTGGGGGTATTATCAGTGACTGCTGGATATACTATGGATATTAAGGTAAGAAACTACTCTTTCTTAGATGTAATTTATCCAGGCTTTACAATGTAACAAGAAAAGAAAGTCTGGAAAGAAGCAAGATAAAATAAATGTAATGTGATTTTTGGATCCCTGGGGTAATGTAATTGAGTATTGATTGTTACAGTTAAAAGGTAATAATTCCCCTGTCTTGTAGTGGTATATTTCTAGATTAATGTTCTTTGTTTAAGCTACAGACATTTTTTATCAAAAATACTGAAAAAAAGCAAGACAAAATGATAAAAACATGGTAGGTTTTTTTGCACTTGCAAAGTACATAAAGTTTTCCCACTGTCACCTGCTTTTGGCTGAAGACAAGCACCCTGCAGGTGTCCTCAGTTAATTATGAGAGGTCTAAATAGTGTGTTCCAAGTGATCTTTTCTGTGAATCTTTGATGTATAATGTAATTAACTTCTAAAGAGATTTTGGCTATCAGTTCAATGAAAATAAAAAGTAAAGTAAGAAATGAAGTTTGAAACTGTGTGAAGTGAATAGTTACATGAGCAATTGCCTCCATAGCAGCTTTAATACTTTAATGCATTAAACATAGCACTGTACAATTTAGTTTATTTATGTAAGGGTAACCAGTGTACCTTTCTAAAGGCTAAATTTTTTTTTACTGAAAGCATGCACGTTGTTTTCACATCCGAGAATAAGATAAGATAAAAACAGATAGCAGTCAATGTACACAGAATGACAGGCTTATCATGACATTAGCATGGTTAACCTTAACTTTAGAGTAAATAATGCAGTTATAGCCATCAGTTTGTAGAAACTGCTCCCATTTGAAGGCTAGAGTTCCTTTTTGGAAAACATATAGATCTGATGTAATTTTCATTCATTCCTCAACAAATGGGTCTCTGATCTGGCCTGGCTGCTTTTATCTAGATTCTTAGAACTGATGCTTGAGGTCCTCCCTTTACCCATAATGCCCTTGACCACTGCATTACCTCAGATCTTGTTTGCCACTGTAACCTTTCAGTCGGGATTGCATTTTCTAGAGCTTAGGCAGTTAATTTAGTGAGTAATAACTAAAATTTAAATTATCTTTAACCTTTATATAACTTTTTAAATAGCTATTTTCTCTTTTTTACTGTTTTTTTTTTTTGTATATCTTTTCTTTATCATCGTTGTTATTGCCTATTTTTTGTTACCTATAGGTAATCTTGTTACCATTGTTGGTAAACCTATTTCTTTTTCTCCTCTTTCATTCCCTTTAAAAAAAATTACCTTATTTTTTTCCCTTTGCTGGTTTTAGGCTTTTGGAGTAGTTATAGTTATGTCTGAAAAGCGTGCTGGTTTTAAAAAGTGTACTTTCTGTGGGCATAAGATTCCCAGCTCTGATACCCACAAGGAGTGTGTTTATTGTTTAGGCCCATCTCATTTAGACACTTCTTGTACTGTTTGTGCTGGTTCTAATGCTGTTTGTGCTGGTTCTAATGTCAGTGCTATCATTGACCGGCACAAGAAGTTGTTACTTAAGGGCCTTATTCCAACTTCTGAACCTTCCTCTTCTTCAGTGTCAACTTCAAGGGCTCAACCCCCCTCACAGGGATCTAAATCAATGGAACCCATCCTGTCTGGCCTCCGAAAACTGCTCTGACATTAGAGCCACCAGTTAAGATTCTCAAGCACTTGGATACAACGACCACAAATCTGACTACTTCAGCTCTAAGTCTCATCAGCTCTGGAGTTTTCACTTTTCTTCAAAGCCAGTGTCCCCAAGAGTTAGGTCTCCCTTATTTCTGAAGACACCATGAACGTCATCTCGACCCTTTTCCATTTCATCTTTGATCAGGTCCTCCCAAAGTCTTTCCGAAGCAGAGGTGAACATGATTATGAGAAAATTTCTCAGAACACAAATCCAAATGGGAGTTTTACCATCTCTGTCCCCTGTCGAATCCATGAGTCTTAAGCCTTCCACACATACTATCATTTCATGTTCTCTAAGTCCAACATACTGCTTTGGAGCCCTCGGATCCGAGACCTTCAAGAATTGAAGCATTGGATCTGAAGATGCCTTCATATTTGACTCCAGCTACTTCCCTGTCCCATTTGGTGCAGACTGCCTTTGAGCAGGACGAGTCTTGGAGCTGAAGAATTGGCGTCAGATCCGGGGAGATGACTTTGACTCTGAAGCTTTCAGAGCTGTCTCTTCCTCTTGGAGCTGGACAGCTTGTCTCTGACTGCTCACCTTGGAGTGGAGGATCTGGGGGACCTGGGTTTATCTGATCCAAGGGTTTCGACTCTGGTGAAGTTGGCCTCTGCTTCTCCTGGCCTCTCTGCCTTTGAGGTGATGGAGAGGGCTTTCTCTTATGTGAGAGCTGTTTCAACTCTTAACTTCCTTGGATCCTATTCCTGTTCCCCTTTCGGATCCTGTTTCTGAGTTTCTTCATCTTATTCCACAGGGCCAAGCCAGCTTGTAGGAGCTTCCAGGCAGCTCCAGTTAGGAAACTCCCCGCATCTTCAGATATTTCTCCAGGACACCCCACTGAAGAGGTCCTCTAGAACAGGTCATGCAAAAGGAGGCACTTAGATGCCCCACAGGAATGTTTAACTGAAGACACTGATTTTGATGAAGGGGACAGGTCCCCCAGATCACCACCAGAAGATGTCTCCTTTCCAGAGATCCTATGCCAGAAGGTGAGTTGGTCTTCCGAAACCCCTACTCAGGAGGACTCTGTGTTTCTAGAAGCCTTCGTATCTGGCCCACCTATGTCTTGTATTGCTCCCCCGGCAGATGAGCTTACAAATCCTGTCTCCTGCTGGGCATAGAAGGAGCCAGATACTGTAGAACTGATGGCTCTGCAGCCAGATAAAATCCTTGGTGCAGCAAAACATAGTCAGTTTTGGAGTAAAGAAATCCCCTTAGATGCCATGGTTGCAGCAGCCACCAAAAATGAGCTGGCTAAACAGAGTTCCTCTGTCCATCCCCTAATAGAGAAGCTAGGGCATTGGACAGATACGGGAAGCGAGTTTACACCTCATGACCTTTGCCTTATGGTCACTTCACTATTAGGCACACACACTACAAAGAGGTTGCAAAGAGGCTTAATTAAGGAACTCTCTAAGTCTACCCCTGGGTCCATGTTGACATAGGAAGAGAAGCCTTATTCCTTATGAATGGCCACCCTACAGTCTATATCGAATGTGTCCATGAGCCTAATCTCTCATGCAGCTGAAGGTTCCTCACGGGCCGCAGGTTCAGACAGGAGACATGCCTGGATCAGATTGTGCGACTTTGCGGAGCCCTTTAAAGCGTCATTCATCAGTGCTGCCTTTAATGGATCTTCTCTGTGGCAATAACTTCTGTGGGGTGAGTTTCTCAACTCCAAGCACTCTCTTCCAAACTGCCTTTTTGATGTTCAATAAAGATAGAGCTACTTCATGCACTAATCGTACTTATCCTTCCATTTTAACAAAAGTTGCCTCTGAAAGAAACATCAGTCATGTGATCAATTTACAAGTTTTCTTTCCTAAATTTGACAACAAAGGAGAATACATGATTCATGTTTTAGATGTACATAGGCAACTTCATTTTTATCTTCATAGTATGAAAGAATTTAGAAAAACTGACCAATTGTTTGTTTCATTTTCTAGTAACAGATTGGGAAAACCAGTATCCAAAACTACCCTAGCCAAATGGATAACATACTATATATCTTAATATTTATTCTCTGAAAGGTTTAACCTTGCCAAAACATCCAAAAGCACACTCAACTACTTTTTGTGCCAGAGCTTCTATTGGTGATATTTGCACAGCTACCACTTTGTGTAATGCTGATTACAAGTTAGATCTCATCTCCAAAAACAGGGCTGCATTCAGTTTTGCTGTTCTCCAGAGCAACCTTCCATAATGACCACCTGAAGTTATGGTTGCTGGGGACTATTTCCCATTCATTGAAGAATGAATGAAAATGACAACATCAGATATAAAAGTTATGTACTCACCATAAGTACCCATCCGTGTTCTCCATTTTCATTCTTCCTCAACTTCCCTCCCTTCCCCCCAGCCATGTCTTTGGGAGTCACCTGGTGAAGTTTTTTGTTAGGAGCCACAGTTCCTGTTTGAGCCCTATTCTATTACTATACAGTTCATCCATATTATTATTATTATTATTTTATATTTACATGCTTATATAATAGCAGCAAATTCGATCTTAGGTAATGCAGTGGTCAGGGGCATTATAGGTAAAGGAAGGAGCTTGAGAGTCAGATCCAAAAATCTAGAGAAAAGTGGCTGAATCAGATCTAAGAGTTGGATCCGAGACGTGTTCATTGAAGAAGAATGAAAATGAACAACACAGATGCATAGTTATGGTGCATACATAACTTTTATTTTTGTGTGTTAGCTCTGAGTTAAAACATTTTTTTTGTTTGTTTTTGTTCTTGGGTGTTTTTATTAAAGAGAAAATTGTGGAAAATGTAAAATAGGTTCTAACAGAGAAGATAAACAATTGCATTCAAGATCAGCCTGCCAGTCATTACTGTGTGTATGTAAGCTTTAAAATGGAAACATATATTCATAATAACTGCCATGTATAATGTATAAACATATATATATATATATATATATATATATATATATATATATTTTCAAAATAACTGCCATGTATAATATGTGGGAGTAATAGCTTTTTATCAGAATGACTGATTTTTCAATACTACCATGGAATGTAAATGTCTCACAGGTGTAGATAGAAAAGCAAAGAGCATTAAATTATAAGAATACACCGAACCCACAGACATTGCCAACATCCTAGCTGACAGGTTCAAAGCAAACTCCCCCCCCCCACCAAAAGGGCAAATATCTATCCCAGCAGAGTGCTGCCCCCCTGACATCTCAGATGCTCAGGTAAGAGCCACCCTCTCCAAAGCAAAAAAACACAGCATCAATGGGACCAGACGGTGTCCCAGGCTGCATCCTACATGAACTCCAAGAAGAGCTAAACCCAAACATAAAACTACTGTTCAATCTCAGCCTTACTACAGGATATGTGCCCAAAGAGTGGCGTACAGCAACAGTGGTCCCTCTCCATAAAGGTGGTGCCTCAACGGATCCTGGAAACTATCGCCCATAAGCCTGACTAGCTTGGTCTGCAAAGCTATGGAAAGGATCATCATGGACCTCATAAATAAAGATATTGGGGACCTACAGACACTGGATCCTACCCAGTTCGGCTTTGTTAAGGGCAGATCCTGCCTCTTAAACCTGGTTGATTTCTTTGAAACAGTCACCAAGGCCATTGACAAGGGAAGGTGGTCCACACAGCCTATCTGGACCTCGCAAAAGCCTTCGATACAATACCCCACTCGGGCATTATAGATAAGCTCACCAGCTTAAATATAAACCCCTATGTCACTAGATGGATTGCAAACTGGCTCAAGGACAGAACCCACATGGTTAGAATTGCTGGAGCCATGTCAGACTCCAAACCAGTTACAAGTGGTATCCCACAAGGCTCAGTCCTGGGACCTCTCTTGTTCGGTATATATTTCTCGGAGGTACAGGCCAACACGGAAGGACTGTGGCTGACCAATTTCGCAGATGACTGCAAACTGGGTGCCATAATCGACTCTCCAGCCGACACAAGCATCCTCCAAAAGGGCCTCATAGAAACAGACAACTGGTGCCAGAGTCATGGCCTCAAGCTAAATGCCAAAAAGTGTATAGTCATCCCCTTTGGCAAAAACAAAGTGCCCACAAATTACCACATAGGTGGTAATCCATTAAGTACAGAAGAAGTAATTAGGGACCTGGGGACCCAACTTGATAGCAATCTCTCATTTGACAACTACATGGCCAAAGTGGTTAGAAAAACATTTTATATAGCCCACCTAATCATGAAGAGATTCACATCTAGATCAGGGGAGGTCATTGTGCCTCTTTACTCATCCCTCATCAGGCCCATAATTGAGTACAATGCCCCTTTTGGGATGTACCTTACCAGACACCTGCAGCAACTGGAAAGACCCCAAAAGTACCTCACCAAGAGGATCAAAGGGCTCAAACAGATGCCATATGCTGCCCAGTTAAAGAAACTCCAGCTCTACTCAGTGGCATACCGCCTGTTCAGAGGCGATCTGTGCCTGATGTATAAAGCCATGTCCAACCCGGAATTAATGGACATGCTGCACCTCAGAAAATCCAAATCCCATCGAGCTACGCCGAGAGACTTGAACCTCAGCACTGAAATAAATAGGACATGCTGGAGGGACAGATTCATAACCCAGAGGCTCCCTTCACTCTGGAATAAAATCCCAGTCCAGGTTAGGCAGAGTCCCTCATTGACTCTCTTCAAGAGGAATCTTGATGAGTGGATGGGAGATCGTAGGTTTACCCCGGAGTATCACTTCTGTGTCACTGTTAGACAGAGGCACAGTATACTAACCTCAAAAAAGGGCATAGCAAAATAAATTTAAAATGGGTGGCGAAAGCCAAACACATTCTGGCTAGGCTTATAAATGCCCTAGGGCAGATAGCCTAGTATGAACCTATGAAACTATAAGTGTAGGGTGCAGAAAACAAACTTACTGGAAATACAGTGAATTTGACAAAGGATTGCAGGGTGGACATTAAGCTAAATTTCATTGACAAAGGCAAAGAGGAGTAATGATTGTCATGGGGCCCCAATAGTAATAGAAGAGGAAAAAGGGATAATAATGGTAGATTTGTGGTAGAAAGGTATTATAGCATGAATAAGGGTTATGCTAGAATGTATTTGTACTACACCTAAAACTACTTTTACAGAGATTAGGAATTTTTTTGTAGAAATAAGCTTTCAGTATGGAATATTGTTTATGGGTGGGGACTGGAACTAGCTTTGTAGTAGAGAGGGTGTTATCAAGGGACCTAGAAGGGAAAATAAATAATAGAGGGTCAATTTCTGAAGAAGTATATGAGAACATTTGGTACGGAAGATGTAAATTCAGTAGCAGAAACTCAGAAGGAATTTGCATATTCTCCAAGATACAGTAACTGGGTCAGAGCAAATAGAAATTATATTTCAGAGGAGCATATGAATTTCATTGAAGACTTTAAGACCTATGCAAAACTGGGCCAGATCAAGCACAAAAAAACTAAGTTAAAGATGCAGGATAAGGCTTGTAAACATGAAACACTGGTGCTTTTGTACCCGTTTGCTAGTTAGGGAGAAATTTAAGGAATGGATAGTGGGTATGATGCTAGAGTTATTAGGGAAGATAGAACTTACTTTAGAAGGAGTAGCTGATGAATGGGATAAAATTAAAATGGACATTAAAAGCTTGGTAAAAATCAGAGAGAGATATAGGAAATAACTAATAGTAATTATTTAGAGGGATTGACAAGGTTTAAGGTTAAAGTATTGCAAAACAGGAGGAAGACGGACTGCAGAGTGCTAAAGGAAAACAATACGGGACTATTTGGACAAAATGCATGTATTTTAAAAGGGTGGTATTAAGCAGTTATTTTTAACAGTTGTAGAGGGCAAAATTGTTTAGCAGAATGACTTGGGCAATAGAAAGGAGGGGAGCTGTAGCTAAATAGGGGGTCTTTGACAAGAAAAATAAGCAAAAATCCTATACACGTATTAGAGATACTTTAAAAATTGTATGAACTTATGTGTAAAGCATAGAAGTGGGGGACCAATTAAAGGCAACAGTTGAAATATTTATGGAAGATTTAGTTTTGTCAAGGTTAGACAAAGATGAGGCTTAACAATTAATAGCTAAGGTAGGAAGGGATGACATTAAAAAAGAGTGATATATAATAAATCATTGGAGATGTCTTCAGTAAGAGATGGTATTCATATGGAAATTTGGAAGAAGAGAGAGAGGAGAGTGACAAATATCTGGAAGGCTTTGTTCAGCAATATTTTAAAGGGGGTTCCTATATCTTGGAAGAAATCAATTGTGGTACCAAAAGAGGGTAAAGGCCATTCAAATCTGGATTCATATAGACCTGTTTTTGTTTTCAACCATGATTATAAAGTGCTTATCTGTATGAGCTAAGAGAATGCAAAGATGTTACCAAAACTGATAGCAGTGTAGTCTTCTACAGGGGAGGCAAACATTTGATAACATTATCAGAGCAATGGTAATCCATAGAGAAGTGGAGTGTAAGAAAGCACTGTTACTGTTGGTAAGTCTTGATGCAGAGAAAGAATTAAGTTGGATGATTTGGGATATTATGAGAAGGGCAATATTTCTATTTGTGTTCCCTGATAGAATAATAGGGTTAGGAGGAGGATATATGAAGGGATGTAGGCAAAAATTAAGATGAGAAGGCACCTCTCTGACAAACTGTGTTTGAATGGAGGAGGTAGGAAAGGATACTCTCTTTCCTTTCTGCTTACTTTATATTTAAGAGCTGCTAGCAAAGAAAATAAGGGATTTACAAATTTGGGGTTATGACTTGTCTGTTAATCAAAAAAAGTTTTGTACTTAATAAATCCAGACAAAAAGTTGTCCATTGTTTTGGAACATTTTGAGACATTTTTAAGTCTTTTCAAACACCTGTAACACTGCTTGGATTTCTCAAACCTGGGTAGGAGATAGCTGCTGGGACATTGCTACTCCTTCCAGTGAGGTGTCAGTCCAAGACTCACTGAGGAGATCAGTCACCAGATCTCCCTCAGACTCCTCCTGCAATCCACTGTACAAGGGCCTCCCTATCATGGTAAGGTTTCATCTTAACATGGTACAATTTGTGCCCCTGCCTTCTGCCTAGCAGTTCCACCATGCAATTACCATTACATACCTTTCTTACTACCTTGTAGGGTCCTTCCCAAGCTGCTTGCAGCATGTTGTGACTGACAGGAATGAGAACCATTACCTGCTGCCCCACAGCATACTCCCTAGCTTGAGCATTCCTGTCATACCACACCTTTTTCTTTTGGGCTTCTGCTAGGTTTTCCTGGGCCAAGCCCATGAGTTCCCTGAGCCTTGCCCTGAGATTTAGGGCATATGCCACAGCAGTCTCCTTCTGAGATTCACACTCATCACAAATTAAATCTAGAGGGTCCCTCACCTTCTGCCCATACAGCAACTCAGAGTGAAAAAAACTGTGGATTCCTGGGGAACCTCTCTGTAAGCAAACAACAGATTTGTCCCACTCCCTCTTAAACTGGTCTACAAATGCCCGTAGCATGGACTTGATTGTAGAGTTTAACCTCTCGACAAGACCATTAGTCTGGGGATGGCAGGGGGTGGTCTTTAGGTGCTTCACCCCACAGGACTTCCACAGACAACCCAGTAGGTCTGACGTGACATTGGCACCTCTGTCAGTCAATATTTCTTTTGGGAAACCTACCCTGATGAAAATCTCTAACAAAGCATTTGCCACCTTTTCTGCCTCAATGGAGGACAGAACCACTGCCTTAGGGTATCATGTAGCATAATCCACTACCACTAGGATATACTTTTTCCCTGTGGAACTTGGGGTACTCAGAGGCCCCACAATATCCATAGCTACCCTCTGAAATGGCTCCTAACTCATAGGCAAAGGCATCAAAGGAGCTCTCACCTTGTCTCCTGCCTTGTCTACCTTTTGGCACTGCTCTCGGGTCCTGCAGTACCCTGTTACATCTCTGGAAATTCCAGGCCAATAGAAGTTCTGCATAATATGTCTCTTTTTTTGTTTTATGCCCATATGACCTGCAAAGGGAATATCATGGGCTATGGCTAGAAGTGCCAGATGGTAGGCTCTAGGCACTACCAACTGCTGTACTCTCTCACCTTCTAGCCCTCCCTCAGGAGTCCACTCTCTATACAGTAACCCTTTGTCCCAGTATACAGATTTCCCCTTTCCTTGAGAATCGGATGACTCCCTAGCTACCTGCCTCAGGCCTTGCAATGTAAGGTCTCAGAGCTGAGCCTGTCTCAACTCTCTCTTTGTAAGTCTTTCCAGCTCCCCTTCCACAGGAAGTCTGGCATCCTCTGACAGTGGTGCCTCACTGTCAGCCTGGGTACTACTACTCACCTCTATCTTTGCAGTCACTCTGTCCAAGGGAACATCAATACCCACAAGCAGCTGTGGCTCAGCTCCAGTCTCACTGCTACAGAGTAGCTCCCTCCCTGAAGTAACACTTCACCAGTCCTGGCTGCAAGTATGAAGTCTGTCTGGGTCTCTCCCAGGCTACCAGATCCACATGCTTCTCTCCAAGCCTGACTGCGTGTAACTGCATGAGCACATGGTACTGCCTTATCCAAATCCTTCCCTATTAGAACATCTGCAGGATTGTAGTTTGGTATCATTGTTGTCTCAAGACAACCTCCTGTTGGCATGTTGTCTTTCCCACTTACTGGCTCTCTCCCCTTTTGTTCCCCACCTTGCCTCCATGGACATCTGTATGCCACATGGCCCCACTGGTTGCATTCAAAACATTTAACTCTAGGTCCTGGACTTGTACCTTGACTAGTGGCTTCCCCTGCTACTGGCAGATTCTGTTGGGGCAGTCTGTGCTGCCCACCATGGGTTCCTTTAGATTTAGGAGCAGTACTGGGAGCCTCTTTCCTGTGCAGGGATGCCCTGCTTGCTAGGTATAGGTTCCCCTTCTTCCCCAACTCATCTGAAGTAGCACATTGTCTATCAGCTAACCAGATCCTCATGTCCTCAGGCAAAGTGCTAAGGACTTGTTCTGTCACCAAAAGGTCTGCCAATACTTCAGAAGTGGTGACCTGACATCCACTCACCCACCTATGAAAATAAGTGCTCAGTTCAGCAACATATTCACACACACTTTCATCTGACTTGCATCTATGCTCACAAAACTTTTTCCTATACGTTTCAGGTGTTAGCTTAAGTCATTCTAACAAGTGATTTTTAACAGCAGTATAATCAAAATATTCACAGTCAGCAAGTTTAGACAACACAGTTACAGCTTTACCATGGAGTAAGGGGGTCAAGAACTGTACCCAGAGCCTTTGGTCAACATTATACTGTTTACATACCCTCTCAAACATATGAATGAAACTATCAAAATTATCCCCCTCTTTAAACTGCGGAAGAAATTTACTGACATTTTGTGCTTCTGAGGTCCAGTTACTCCCTTCCCCATTATCTCCATGACTCTGGCGAAGAGTCAGCATCTCCTTCTCATGCCTACCTCTGCCTCTCGTTTTCCTCAGCTTCCAGGAGTAACAGCTTCTCATTCTCCTCAGCCTACAACAATTGCAGTTTCTCATTGTCCTCACTCTCTAGATGCCTCAGTCTCTCAGCTGCTTCTGTTTCCAAATGCCTAACGTCCAACTCAAGTCTCTTTAGCTCCAGATGGATTTTTAAGTCCTCTGCAGAAAGGTTGAGCTGTCCATTCTCTGAGGGTGGTACATCTCCACTGCCAGTCTGATGGTCCTCCTGGTTGCTGTTTTCTGATGCAGCTGTAACCATGACTGTAATCAGGTCTGCCTTAGTCAGGTTTCCATGCACCAGTCCCCTAGCCTGGCACATCTCACCCAGCTGACTCCTTGTCAGCTTTCCATACACCTCTGCTGACATGCCGCCTGCTTTCCCTGGCTAACTAAGCTAACAAAATAAATAAAACAATTGTGATCTGAACTCTGAGTATTCACTGCGTGGGTGATTTAGAGTACAAAACACCTTCACTGATCACTATACACAAGCTACAGGAATTCACACTACCCACACCACTAGAAGCCAATTAGTATTTGCCAACCAGTTAATATGTGGTGTGGATATCCCACCACTGCCAAACAATTAATATGTGATGCCTGTGCACTCGCCCAGCAATCAAGGAGCCTCAGTCCTTACCAGTAACACCAGCGAGGGGCGTCCATATAGGGAAAGGATAATAAATACACACACAGTAAAGTACAATTTCCTGTAAGAGCACACAGAGATCACAGTCAGTCTGGGGTTGGTTTCTCCATTTCTCTCGTGGTCCCCAATAAGACTCCCCACTGGCACAGCTATATGGTCCAGATCTCAGCATAGGTGGGCAAGCTAAAACCTCCAGCACCCTCTCTGTCCAACCAGTGCTTTGTGTCCCTGCCCAAGTAGCTGGCACACACACACTTTGAGATAAGAGTTTATACAACCACACAGATACTCCTGGAGAAGGCGAGCACAGGTTCTCCAGCTGTGCTCCTTTTACCCAGACTATATGGTATAAATCACTGCCACCACCACCCAGCTAATATTTATCAACTACTCAAAGGCCCTTATGAAAAGGATGTCCAATTATTACTGTGCAATATTATTATCCAAATGGTAAGTGCAAACGAACAGTCAAGACTTATCTGGAGTGACTTGGTACAATATCACTATATACATGCAATGTACTCTTAGAGCTTAAATTATCTCTGCACAAAACACCCACAGTTGAAAGATTTAAAATATTTAATAATAAATAATAAAAACACAAGACAATTTTTACTACACAGTGCCAGTCAAGAGTTCAGAGATCACAGAGAAATACTTAAAATAATACCATAGAAAAGTTCTGACATCACAGAAAAACAGTTAGTCTAAGCGTCCTATTTCCTAGCTATTTCTAAGAGAAAACCAGATCTCAGCCTAGTGGGCAAGCTAAAACCTCCAACACCCTCTCTGTCCAACCAGTGCTTTGTGTTCTTGCCCAAGTAGCTGGCACACACACACTTTGAGATGAGAGTTTATACAACCACACAGACACTCCTGGGGAAGGCTGGCACAGGTTCTCCAGCTGTGCCTCTTTTACCCAGACTATATGGTAGAAATCACTGCCACCACCACCCAGCTAATATTTATCAGCTACTCAAAGGCCCTTATGAAAAGGGTGTCCAATTATTACTGTGCAATATTATTATACAAATGGTAAGTGCAAACGAACAGTCAAGACTTATCTGGAGTGACTTGGTACAATATCACTATATACATGCAGTGCACTCTTAGAGCTTAAATTATCTCTACACAAAACAGCCACAGTTGAAAGATTTAAAATATTTAATAATAAGTAATAAAAACACAAGACAATTAGTACCACACAGTGCCAGTCAAGAGTTCAGAGATCACAGAGAAATACTTAAAATAATACCGTAGAAAAGTTCTGACATCACAGAAAAACAGTTAGTCTAAACTTCCTAATTCCTAGCTATTTCTAAGAGAAAACAGTTCTAAAATCCTATTTACATCTAGACACAGGCACTGCTGAGTTGGATGTTCTCAAGACAAATGCTCTAATGCTCTCATTCTTTCTGTCCTTAAATTGATAACACAGTACCACTGATTCATTCAGATTACATCATTTCTTTCTGGTTCCCATGCTAACAGATTCTCAGAGGGTAAAAGCCCTTGATCTTGCAGCTGGTCCGGAAGCCAGAACAATAAAAGAATTTATACATGCAAATTCTAGCAATTAACTCTGGTCTCAAGACAATAACCAGAATTCCTTTATCCAGACATATCGACTCCCAAGTTTTGATATCAAAGAATTGACTTGTCAGCTTTGTTACAGCAGAGTGCACCATTGTTGCATTTTTTGCAGTTCCCCATTTAACACCATTTTTTCCCATTTGGGAACAAGCCTGCAGCTTATATTAATATTTACAAACAGAATTATCTACAAAACACTATCTGGCTAGGCTGGCAGCCTTCACCTATCTTCACACATCTCCCCTGTGGAGAACTCAGGCTAGTTTTTCAAGTGACCCTTGAGAAACATTGCTGGAGAGGGTTAGGTCATACCCCATTCCCTTTCTTGAGAGCTCATCTGCACTGGCATTGCTAATTCCACTGTGGTGCTGCACTGACATATATGCTTGCAACCATAGGCTTCATCTTAGCATCTTGGCATTTTGCTGGCTGGCTTAGTTTAACCATGATAGGGGTTGTGATCTGTCACTACCATGAATTTTCTTCCATACAGATAAGGCTAAGATCTGGACCCTACAGCTGTGCCAGTGGGGAGTCTTATTGGGGATCTGGAGAGAAAGGTAGAAACCAGATCCAGACTGACTGTGATCTCTGTGTGCTCTTAAGGGAAATTGTACTTTTCTGTGTGTGTATTTATTATCCTTTCCTTGTATGGACTCCCCTCACTGGTGTTAGTGGTGAGGATTGAGGCTCCTTGATTGCTGGGCCATTCCACGGGCGTCACACTTGGCTATACCTCCGCATAGTACAAGATGTGTTAGGGCTACCTGATTTGAAAGGGTAGTTTAAAGCTGAGCAGTTAAGGCTCATGTGCAGACATCGAGGAGAGTGTAAGTCATTGTAGAAAAGAATGATGAAATGGGTGTGGGGAGTTTGAGAGATTAGGACTTTAGGTGTAATTCCTTAAGGAGAAGAGTAACAACCATGTTGAATAATGTATTCATAAAAGTAGATATGGGTGTTGGGCACCCCATCAAACGTATACTACACTGACAGGAGATTGACGTCACAATGTCAAATTCACAAATAGAGGCATGTTTTGCACATGCTCTGGGGGAGGGGTGGGACTAAACCAATGGCAAGTGTTTTTCCAATGGGGAAAGCCCCTTCCTGCACCCCCACAGCCCCTGATAATTTTATATGTGAACTCTGAGATCAGACAATCCCCATAGAAAGGGGATATTCCCAACCCGTGATTGATGATCTCACACACCTGCCACCCATCTGTCTGATTTGACCAAATGTTGTCATCTAAACAGGTGTTGGAGTAGTATACTTTTGATGGGGGTCCAGCAACCCATACATACGTGTGTGTATGTATATAATACACTTTTTTTTATTTTAAAAAAGAAAGCAGAAAAGTCTTTCATGTTTTATAACAGATATTATAATAGATATTGCGGCTTAATAGGTACAGTTAGAAGTGGTGTGATGTGACAGCACTGATTAAAGAGTTGTGTTCCCTGCAGTCCTAGAGTGGATTATACTTGAGTTAGGAAATCCAACTCCAATAAATTAGAAATGTTCAAGGTCATATGAGATTGTCCAAAGTTTTTGACTGTTTAATTTGTACTGAGTAAATTAAGGCAGTGATCTAATTACCTTCTGCATTATGTAGGCCTAGTTTTGATTTTCACAACTTTCAGTTACATTTAGCAAATTACTTTAGCAGGTCAGAGCTCTTGGCAGAAACCAGGCACATCTCACGTCCATAGCTAGTTAAACAAGGCTAAGTAACTAAATACATAACATTTGTTGTTGAGGGCAGAACAGTGAGACAATAAATTGGTTTTATTGGTGTACCTGCACTTCAAATTTATGGTAACAGATTATCCCCAAAATGTACTTGGAGGGGGTAGCCAGATAGAGGATGGCAGACATATTCTGCTTAGACTTCTGAGTAAGTTCTTTGACATTATTGTACATTACAGTTCACATTGGTTACATATATAGGGATAATATAATTTGTCAGCATATTAGAATGTTTCCTGTAGTGAAACTCGATTGTTCATAGGTAGGTACTAGGCTATTTGGCCCTAGGGCTTATATAAGCCTAGGCAAAAGGTACCCTGGCGTTCGCCACCCAAGAAAATTGTTTTCCTGAGCCACTGTCGAGCAGAGCCACAGAAGTGATCCCCGGGGTGAATTTCCTATCTCCCATCCAATCATCAAGATTTTTCTTGAAGAGTGCTAATGAGGAGCTTTGTTTGATATAGATAGGTAGTTTGTTCCAGAGTATGGGAAGACTCTGGGACAGGAATCTATCTCTCCAGCATGTTCTGTTTATTGTGGTGACAAGGTTTAGATCCCTAGAGCGTGTAGCTTGGAGGGATTGGGATTTCTTTAAGTGGAGCATGTTCAAAAGCTCTGGGTTTGACGTAGCTTTGTGTGTTAGGCAGAGATCGCCTCTGAGTAGGCGATATGCGACGGAGTAAAGCTGCAGTGTTTTGAGACGGTCTGCTTAGGGCATCTATTTGAGGTATTTTTGCGGCCTTTCCAGTTGTAGATGTCTTGTGAGGTACATACCAAAAGGGGCGTTGTACTTTATAATGGGTCTAATGAGTAACGAGTAGAGGGGAACAATTACCTCTTTTTTCCTGGATGAGAAAGCTTTTGTGATGAGGTGTGCCACGTAGAAGGATTTCCTGACTACTGTGGTGGTGTGATTATCAAAGGAGAGACTACTGTCCACCTGTATTCCAAGGTCTAAGTAGACTACCACCTGTGTGGTAGTTCTTGGGTGCAGAGTTTTTACCAAAAGGGATGACAGTGCACTTTTTGGCACTGAGCTTGAGGCCATGACTTTGACACCAGGCATCTGTCTCAGCGATGCCCTTTTGTAGGATGTCCACATCTTTTGGAGTTTTGATTATGGCTCCTAGTTTGCAGTCATCTGCGAACTTCGTTAGCCAAACACCTTCTGTGTTAGCCTGTACTTCAGAGAAGTAGATACAAAACAGGAGAGGACCCAGGACTGAACCCTGTGGTACTCCACTTGTCACTGGTTGGATTTGGAGTCTGCTACTGTCACAGTGTGGGTTCTATCATTGAGCCAGTTGGCAACCCATCTTGTGACATAGGGATTTATATCTAGTTTAGTGAGTTTATCTATAATTGCAGAGTGGGGGATGGTGTCGAAAGCCTTGGCGAGATCCAAATAGGCTGTGTGAACCACCTTACCCTCATCTACGGCTTTGGTGACTGCTTCAAAGAAGTCTTTCAGATTTAGGAGACATGATCTGCCTTTTATAAACCCGAACTGGGTGGGGTCCTGAGTTTGGAGATTACCAATGTCATTGTTTATAAGTTCCATAATGATACGTTCCATAGCCAGTGGTCGGGGGGCTGCGCCAGGCTGGGGGGTGGTAGTCAGGGTGCGCGGTGCAGTAACAGTCAGAGTGGGGGCATGGGCAGTGGGGGTGGTACCATTGGGTGGGCACACATGCCAGTATGAGGTTTGAGGGAACATGGTCATTAGAGGTATGCCGGGCCAGTTCATAGTAGGTGGGATGCTGTATTTCATGGTGAATTCTGTATGGGTGCATGTGATTGCAGCCTGTGATGTGTTTTTAGTGTTGGATTGTTTTTATGGTAGAGATGGTCCCTTTAGGGGATGAGAGTCCTTCTTTATAGAGGGGGTCCCTTTAGGGATGAGAGGAAAGGCCAGGTTGTTGGCAATATTTAGTGCCATTGGCCTGTTGGTCAGGTTAATCTGAGTGTTGCTTATTGGGTATAGAGTGTAGGAGTGGTTGCTTTTGTTAGTTTTGATTAGAGTCAGTGGGTTGTTTGAATGCTTTGTAGGCAGTTTAGTTTTTTCGAACAATCTTTTTGAGAAGAAGTTTGAGAGGATCTCAGCTTCATGGACTTGCTTTTGAGACTCCTCCTTTCATGGGATTTTACTCTTTTTGCAACTTTTTTTTTCTTCTTTCTTTTCTTTTGTTGTTGGTTTTTTTTACTAGCAGGGACTTGGCTTTTTTTCAGGATTTTGAGATTGTAGGGATTTTGAGGACTTTAGCATAAAGTGCATTTGTAGTACCAAGTGCTCATACATTCCTCTGTTGTCCGTCAGCACCTCTGTTGTGAAGTTTCGTCATTGTCTCATAGTTTGCCACTTCTGTCTCAAGAAGAAGTTTTTTGGTGTTGGAGAAATGGAAGGTGGGGTTTGGATGTGGATGGGGTGGGGGGATGAATATGTGGAGGGTGATTAGTGTGGTCGGATCTGATCCAACTGGAATTGAGGTTTGTGTGTCTGTGTTGCCTGCCCTGGCTCTGGGGTATTGCTGCCTATCTAGAGGGTGTGGATAAGTTGAGGGGTGGTGAAGGTGGAGATGGCATTGATGATTTTGTTAAACAGAGAGAACAGTTGTTGTGACAGGAGTTGGTATGGTAGGATATTTGTAATGGTGGGATAGTTGTACTGTGTGTTATTAGGTGTTATATTTACCCTCAATATTTTAGAGATATAAAGAAATGAGTATGGGAGCATGGTGGGGATGGGGGGATCTGTAGCTACAATTTGTTTGGAGTTAGTGCACAGTTGCTTGCATAATCTCGGATGACATGCTGCGCATTATGCTGAGCAACTAGCTCGAGGGTGTGGATATCCTTATATGGACACACACCCCCCTTTAGTTTTTCAATCCAAATAGGGTGGGGGGTGGGGTGGGTATGAATTATAGCCTGGGTAATGCAGGGGTATTCTCTGGAGCCTTGAACCAGGTCTGTGACAGATTAGACTTCTTGCCATTTTGAGTAGCAATTTTAAGGAGTGCTGCTGAGAGTTGCAGATGTTAGCATTGAGATTGAATTATTCATTCCTTGCTTGCTTGCCTAAACCTAGGTGGTTGGGGTATTTGGAGCCTAACCAAGATAGCCAGGGGTGGGTGGAGTGTGCAGAGCAGATCCAGGGGCATGTGCCAGGGTTGCAGGATCATGTAATCCAGCATCGTGGTTTACTGATCATGTCAGAATGACCACAGAGGGCAGGATCATTAACCTTGAAGTCAACCATTTTGTCTTTGTATTGTTGTATCATTTTGGTGTGTGATGGGGTGATGGCAGGATGGTGTGGGCAGGGTACTACCATACTGGCTCTAGGATTATGGCAGACAGATTGTGCCGTTGCTATCACATTGTGTACCGCGGGTGAATCTTTTGGTTTTTTGGTGTAGGATGCTGCTGTTGGGTCATTTAGCCTGTGCCTAGCCAGTTCTTCTTTGTTTTTGAATATTTGGTTTTGAAATTGTGGTTCCAATATTCCATTTACATGATCAATAAATCAATAATTATTCCCCCTAATAAGAATAACTTAGATTTTAACATTGATTTACCATTGAGGGACCCAGGGAAGCATTTAGAAGCAGCCTCTGTCCATTAGTAGTACAGGGCAATCCTGGGGTTAATCTTCTGTTTCCCATCCAAAGATGCAAGTTGCACTTGCATATAGACAAGGATGAACTTTGTTTTATGTGGACAGGGAGTCTGTTCTAGAGCAGCGGTGTTGTCTGCAAGATATTTGATGCCTTTTGCTTTGCTGATGTGTACTAAATCCAGTAATATTGGGTGGATGCTAACATTTTTAGGAGTGTGGGATACCGTGTGTGTAGTGCATGACTTTTGAGTGGTCCCATGTAGGACTTGTTGTTTAGGCCTTGTATCATTTCTGGGCAGAAGTATATACAAGGGGCAATTATATATGCCTAATGCTAATTGAGTAAGAGGGAGCAGGAACAATGACATGATGGATCTAAAATCCGATCTTTTAAAAAAGGTGTGTAAAGTAGAAGGACTTAATGATGATTCTCTCTGAGATGACTTACCAAAAAAGTAGTAATACACGTTTTCACATTTAGTTTCAGTCCATGATTTTGGTACCAGTTATTTATTTGGACAAACCTTCATGCAAGATGGCAGTCATTTGGGGATTCAGTGACTACTCCTAACTTGTAGTTATCTGCAAACTTAGTCAGTCAGAGCCCTTTGGTATTTGCTTTCCTGGCCAGCCCCTCGGCCCGGCCGCCCAATACCAGAGGCTTAGTATTTCTGCGTCGGTTGCTGTTGCTTCAGGACTGACATCAGGTCATCAGTAGTATAAAGTAAGGCAGCCGATGCCATTACATCAGTCTTTCTTGCCGGCCGAAGCAAGCAGCAGCAGTTCGCACGAGTGCTGGTCGGCTGATACCTGAGTTTCGTTTTCTGAATTGAAGTTGAAGTCTTCCAAAGCTAAGTACCCCGTTGGAGATCTTTTATCTTGCTTAGGCCCAGACCACAATGTCCCTCGCTGTGGCTTTTGTGCTTTGTTCAACACCAGAACTATATGTCGTCGGGGCTAGATATTTTCGCTCTCAGTCCTTGTTTTCCAGTATGGCTTCTGTAAGCCATCCGACATCAGATCTTCCGAAAAAATGTAAAGATAAAGACAGAGCTCACAGGACCAAACCTACCGACGACGCTTACATTAAGCTAGTCGTCAGTTCTCCAGTCCTCAGTGAGGCGCTTTCGCAGCCCCTGATGCCCGCTTCTGTGGATTCGCATGCTGCTACCGAGACCCTTTCGGATGTCCGATATGCTGCAAAATTATTCATCGACTAAGGATCCTGTGGTTGTCTCTACCTTGGATGGGTCCGGAGCCGCTGAGCAGGCACCTGCTTCCGAGGAAGTACTTTGCACTACTGATTCTCGACACAAACCGATGACTTCTTTCGTGTTTTCTTTTCTTTCGAAAACTAACGAGTTTCTAACGCCCAGGGTATGGACCACACCCAAGAAACCGATGACCCCATCTCAGGCACCTGCTTCCTTGCCTCCGTCTCAAATGCTTAAAATGGCGGAAGACCTTATAATGTTGATCAGGGGAAGCCAAGCTATCCCTTCCAAAAGAAAAAGATTTGTCCCCAGTAGTCTTATCAGAACAGGAGTCAGATGCCTCTGAATATGAAGACATGCAACCCCTCTCTGCTTATGAGGATTTTGATGCAGAGGAATCCATTCCTTCAGCCTCTCCATCTGAAGATTTTTCCTTTGGGGAAACCCTTCATACTTTAGGGGAGCATTTCCAATGGGAATGTCAGGACTACCCTCAGTCTAAAAAGAGACTCAGGGAATTTTTAGATCTTCCAAAGCACAGACCCCTGGCCATTCCTCCTGTCCTGGATGTTATGGATGATGTTTTCATGGAATCTAGTTTAACTTCTGACACCCTCCCTCCCGCTCCCAGGAAACCTGACAGTATTACAGAGTTTCTGACTCTCACAAATTTCTTTTCAAAACTCCTACTACTGACCCTGAGGTTATCTCCCAAGGGCCTAAAATCCCACACCCTCAGATAGGGATTCCCGAGCATTAGACAGATAGGGTAAAAAAGTATACACCTCTGCTACTCTTTCTATTGGAGCACTAAATTGTCAGTTCCATATGCTAAAATTCTAGCAGCATATCATGGAACTCCTCAAACAAAAAATATCAACTTTTCCTGCTTGTGCAGAAAATAGAGTTGCAAGACTTAATGCATTCTGTAAGTCAAGTAACTAAGCACAATTTACACTCTGGTTTTGATGCCCTAGAAGCATCTTGCAGGGCAGCACTTACCAGTTCTTTCCTTAGAAGGCATGCTGGACTTAAGGAACAGCCCTTGCCAGACCATGTCATATCTAAACTATTGGATGTACCCTTGCACAAAGACAATTTATTTGGCACCAAGGCAGAAAAGATGGAAGAAAAAGCTAAAGCTATGCAGACAGTTAAAGATTTCCGGCAGGTCCAGCCACCCAGGTTTAGGAGGCATTGCCTCTCCAAACACTGGTCCTTTCCTGCCCCCTCCAGGTCAGTTCAGCCCAGACCCCGGGGAAGCAGACCCCCCCAGACAACAGCCACAGGGAATGCAGAGATCAAAGCAATGGAGTACCTCCACTTCTAAACCAGGGAGTGCAAAGCCCACTCCCTCATGGTAAGAACTCACAATGACTTTCCACGTCCATCCCCTCCCTCTGCCCACTTGCACTTGCCCCTGAGTGGAAAACTCTCCTTCCACAAAAACACCTGGGCCACCATTAGCAATGACCACTGGGTACTCAACATAGTGTCCAAGAGATACAAATTTTCTTTCCACACACTACCAACCCCAGAAGGGTTCCCAGATCTACCTCCAAACCAGTGGGCAGAGGCCAAAAAGCAAATCCTTTCCCTGCTCTCCATGAGGGCAATAGAACACATTCCTGCAGAACAGATAGGCCAAGGTTTCTACTCCAGGCTCTTCCTGGTACCCAGAAAAGAGGGCACCTGGTGCCCCATCCTTGATTTATCCATTCTAAACACCTTTCTGGTGATACTAAAATTCAGAATGCTCACCCTTCAGCAACTACTACCTATGCTCTCCAAGGATGCCTGGCTAGCCACCCTAGACATAAAAGAGGCCTACCTACACATCCCAATCAGGGAATCTTGCAGGAAATATCTATGTTTCAGGGCAGGATCTCTGCACTTTCAGATGTTCTTCGTGTTTCACTGTTGCAGTCCTAACATATGGGTTATCCGGTTCCCGGTAGCCCTTAGTCGGCCCGAATACCAGAGTCCTCGGTATATGACGTCATCTGCCGCCGGTTGTAAAACTGATGTCAGAACATCAGGTATAAAGGGAGGCAGCCAACGCCATTTCCTCAGTCTTTCTTGCCGCAGAGCCCGAAGCAGATGCAATTCACACTAGTGCCGGTCAGCTGTTTACCTTCTTTTTGCTTTCCGACTACCAAGTTGAAGACACCTTCAGATAAGTACTTCATTGGGGATCCTCTTTTCTTGCTTTAACGAATGTCAGATAAAGTTAATAACTGTCTTGCCTGTGGAAAACAGATTCTGCACCATGATTTTCATTCCTATTGTATAACTTGTTTGGGCCTTGAGCACGACATCCCTAACTGCGATCTCTGTGCTTCCTTTAACCCACGTACCATACTCTGTAAAGCTAAGATTTTGTATAAGCATTTCGGAGTCTGGCCTAAGTTCATCAGTATGGCGTCTTCTGGTCTCCCGACTTCGGATATACCTATGAAACGCAAAGACAAGGACCGCAACAGGCCTTGGGATAAATCTGCTGATGACGCACCGGTGAAATTGGTTGTCAGCACAGCGGTAGTCAGTGAGGTGCTTTCGCAGCTCCTGCAGTCCGCAGATTTTCAGCTGCAAGCCTCTGCCAAGACCTTTATGGAGTCCTCCATGCCGCAGGGTGCTATTTCGTCTTCAGACCCTCCACCTGTTGCTGCCTCGGATGGGTCCGGAGCCGCTATGCAGGCACCGGCTTTTGACGCCTCTTCTTTTCGACATGAGACCAGAACCAGACCGACTACCTTAGTTCAGACTTCTGCAGTTGCTAGGCCTCCCAAGTCCCTCCGGATTGCTAGCAAACGTTCCAGCCACAAACCTACTCACAAGCGGGCATCGGCCTCTCCTCCTGTGCTTCAGTCTCAGTTGGTAAAGATGGCTGGGGATCCTCTTTCCCTGATTAGGGCCCCCTTCCAAGAGGGCTAGGGAATTATCTCCTGATGTTTTGTCTGTCTCAGATTCTGAGGTTTCCAGTATTTCTGCTGATGAAGAAGGAAATTCTCAATTTTTTTCTGGCTTTGAGGATTCTGATGCTGAGGACTGTATCCCTTCTGCCTCCCCTCCAGAATGTTTTCCTTTGGGGATACTTTGAATACTCTTAGGGAGCATTTTAAATGGGAATGTCAGGATTTTCCTCAGTCTAAAAAAAGAATCAAGGAATTTTTGGATTTGCCAAAGCATAAGCATCTGTCTATACCTGCAGTTCTGGAAGTTGTGGATGATGTTTTCATGGAAAATTCTTTAACTCCTAATTCTATTCCTCCTGCCCCCAGAAAACCTGATAGGTATTATAGGGTTTCTTATTCTCATCAGTTCCTTTTTAAAAACCCTACTGCTGATCCTGAAGTTATTTCTCAAGGCCCCAAGGGTGTTAAGGCTACTATTGCTAAAAAACCCTGTGCCTTCTGATAAGGAGTCTAGGGCCTTGGACAGGTGGGGTAAAAAAGTCTACATTTCTGCAACTCTTGCCATTAGATCTGTGAATTGCCTTTTTCACATGCTTAAGTATCAGCAGTATATTTGTGAGGCTATTAAGGCTAAACTTGGCGATATTTCTTCCATGTCTGAGAACAAAGATTTACAAGACTTACTGAATTCTGCCACTTAGTTAATAAGCATTCACTTCATTGTGGTTTTGACACTTTGGAGGCTTCCTGCAGAGCAGCAGCCACTAGTTCCATTATTAGATGGCATGCTTGATTCAGGAAGCAGCCTCTTTCTGATCCTGCTAATCTAAATTGCTGAATGTTCCTTTGCACAAAGAGAATCTTTTTGGTAATAAGGCTGAGGAGGTACTGAAGAAGTTGGAGGATAAAGTGAAATCTATGCAAGCTATACAAGATTTCCTTCAGGTTGAGCCTCCTCGGTTCAGTAGGCATTATCCTTCCAAAAATTGGTCTTTGCAAGCAGGGTCGCTCTAGGTCTAGGGGTTTCAGATCTTCCAGAGGGCAGGCTTCTGCACCTCAAAGGGCTAAACAATGGCATTCTTCTACTAAATCGGGGAGTTCTAAGCCAGCTTCCCAAAGCAAGCATTCTCAATGACTCCGGCCTTCTTGTGCCTACCTCTGCAGGCCCTGGGTTTCCTTTGGAGGGAAGGTTAGCCAGGTTCACAGAGGTATGGTCTACCATCACAAACGACAAATGGGTGCTCAGTATAGTAAACCAAAGTTACAAGTTTTATTTTCACTCCTTTCCTGTTCTACAAGGGTACCCAGACATACTCAGAACTCTCAGGGCAGGGGTAGAAAGTCAAATTTCTTCTCTACTGACTATGGGGGCTATAGAGCCATTTCCTGCAAATTAGTCAGGTCTAGGATTTTATTCAAAACTTTTCCTGGCACCCAAAAAAGGGGGCACCTGGTGCCCTATTCTGGATCTGTCTATTCTAAACACTTTTCTGGTGATTCCCAAATTCAAGATGCTCACTCTTCAACAGTTACTACCCATGCTGGGCAAGGATTCATGGCTGGTAACTTTGGATCTCAAGGAGGCTTATCTGCACATCCCAATAAGGGAAAGTTGCAGGCAGTTCCTTCATTTCAGGGCTGGGGAGCAACACTTTCAATTCTCTGCACTGACCTTTGGCTTATCTACTGCTCCCAGAGTTTTTATGAAGTGCCTGGCTCCAGCCATTGCTTTTTGCAGGCAGAGAAACATTCAGATTTATCCTTACCTGGATGACTGTCTCATTCAAACAACAAGCTCCCCAGAACAACTAGAAAAGGATTTGGACTTTGTGAAGAACATTATCACCTCTTTGGGTTACAGTCTCAATGAAAAGAAGTCAAAGTTGGTTCCTACAAGGGAGATTGTTTTCCTGGGAGCGAGCCTGAATACAGCCACCCAGATGGTATTCCTCCCTCAAGAGAAGCAAGAAGATCTTTCAGCTTACTTCATGAACTTGGCAAGCATGACCCAGCTCTCTGCAAGGCAATTCCTGCAAGCACTGGGGTTCATGGCTTCATGTATTCTGATGATCCCATATGCAAGGCTGCATATGAGAAAACTTCAATGGTACCTCAAGAATATTTGGTGTCAACACACACAGGACTTAGACTTAATTCTTCCCCTAATTCCCTGTCTGCAAATGGAGTTCCTCTGGTGGGCGACAGCCTGTTCTCAGAACAAGGGTCTGCCTTTCCACCCACCACCTGCCAGCCAGACTCTCACCACAAGACACCTCAGACTTTGCACAGGGGCTCTTCTGGAAGGCAAGGGCATGCAGGGGACTTGGGGCACCCAGCAGATTCACCTGCACATAAACTTAAAAGAATTGATGGTGGTGCAGCAGGCCTTGCTGGCTTTCAAGGACCTACTCCACCCTGGGTCTCTGCTGATCAGGTCAGACAGTACCACAGTCATGTGGTACATCAACAAGCGGGGGGGGGACTCACTCTTACCCCTTGTGCAGACAAAGCATGAGATTATGGTCCATAGCAGCTTCCATGGGCATACATCTAATAGCCCAGTGTCTTCCAGGGAGGCTAAACCCCTCGGCGGATCATTTCAGCAGGCATGTTCTGGATCTTCACGAGTGGCAGCTGAACATGGTCATTTTCCATCGCATCACTCAGCATTGGGGCACTCCACAAGTGGATCTTTTCTCCTCTCACACCAATCATCTCCTTCCAACCTTCTGCACCAGGGAGTTTCACAACAAAGCTTGGAGGGTGGACGCCTTGTCCTTCCCATGGACACAACTCTCAATTTATGCATTCCCCCCTCTTCCTCTTCTTCCCAGAGTGCTGCTAAAGATAAGGGACGATAAAACAAAGGCTGTTCTGATGCATCCAGATTGGCCCAGGCAGCATTGGTATCCCCTTCTTCGCAGCCTTTCCCAGGCTCAGCCTTGGCATCTTCCCCTTGTACCGGATCTGTTGGGAAAGTTTCTTCATCCTCATCTTCAAACTCTGCATTTAACCACCTGGCTAATACTTTAAATCTTTCCCAACATGTGGTTGAAGTTCTTCATGAGGCCAGGAGGCCTAGCACAAGAAAATCCTATGCAGATAAACGGAAGAGATTTTGCTCTTGGATGCAGGCTAAAGGAGAAGACTCTTCTCATCCTTCTCTTTCCCTCATTCTTGATTACCTAGCAGGCTTGCTTAATAGTGGACTTTCCTTTTCCTCAATCAAAATTCATGCTTCAGCAATTTCTGCTCATTGTTCTTTTGAGCAACCCATTTTTTCTCACACCTTGATGAAGCAGTTCCTGAGGGGAGCTAGCAGTCTTAGACCTCCCAGAAGAGCTCCTACTCCTGCTTGGGATCTTAATTTTGTCCTGGAAAAGCTTACGCTACCTCCCTTTGAACCAGCTGCCTCTGCAGATTTGAAATTTCTCTCCTGGAAGATTGCTTTTCTTTTGGCTATTACCTCAGCCAGAAGGGTTTCGGAGCTGCAAGACTTAATGGCAGTAGAACCTTTCATTATTTTTCATTCAGATCGGGTTTCTCTGAGAACGAATCCCTCCTTTATGCCTAAGGTGGTTTCCAGTTTAACCCTTAACCAGTCTATTCACCTGCCTACCTTTTTCAACAATCCCCAGAATAAAGGGGAAAGGATTCTGCACTCTCTTGATGTACATAAACAGCTGAGATTTTACTTAGACAGGACTAACTCCTTTCGAAAAACTGAACAGTTGTTGGTTGGCTTTGCTCCTGGGGCTCAGGATAAAGCTATTTCGAAACAAACCATCTCCAAATGGGTTGCTCATTGTATTCACTTTTGGTACCTGCAGCATGGGAAGGTTCCCCCTCAGAGTATTAGAACCCATTCTACTAGAGCAGCCTGTACCTCTGCAACTTTTCTGAGAGGTGTGCCTACTAAGGACATTCTAGAAGTAGCTACTTGGTCTTCTGTCCATACTTTCACAAAGTATTACAGTCTACCTTTGTTTTCTAAATCCAGGGCTGGTTTTGCCTCTGCAGTTTTGCAGGGCCTTCTTACCAACCCTTAATCTGTGATCCTTCCTCCACCCTTTGTCTTTTTCCTGGGCTTTGGGAACCAACCCATATGTGAGGACTGCAACAGTGAAACATGAATAACGTAGTCCAGTTGTGTACACTTACCATAAATGTACATGTTCGAGTGTATTCACTGTTGCAGTCCTGGTTTCCCACCCTCCATTCCCCCTTTTTTTCCTAAGACACAGACTGTATATTTTTATTTTTTGTATGACATGTCCAGGGTGCTACCTTCCTGGGTTAGCCTTCTTTTGGGGGCTCCTGACAGTTAAGGCAAGAAAAACTGAGGAAATGGTGTTGACTGCCTCCCTTTATACCTGATGTTCTGACGTCAGTTTTACAACCGGCGGCAGCCAAAGTCATATACCGAGGACTCTGGTATTCTGGCCGACTGAGGGCTACCGGGAGCCAGATAAACCCATATGTTAGGACTGCAACAGTGAATACACTTGAACATTTACATTTATGGTAAGTGTACACAACTGTACTTTCTGTGTGCTTCCCTTTGGCTTATCTACTGCTCCCAGAGATTTCACAAAATGCCAGGCTCCCGACATTGCTTTTTGCAGGCAAAGAAATATTCAAAGTTACCCATTTTTAGATGACTCTGCCTAATTCAGGCAGACAGCAAAAGCTGCTCAAGCACCTGGACTTACTTTGTAAAGGACCTACTGATCTCCCTAGGGTACGCTATTAACGAAAAGAAATCCAAACTAGTACTCGCCCAAAAAATTATATTCCTGGGAGCAAACCTGGACACAGCATCCCAGCTGACATTCCTTACACCAGAAAAACAAACTTACCTGACAGCCTACTTCTCTAAACTAGCCACCAGACCCCAGCTATCTGCAAGGAAAATACTGCAAGCTCTGGGGTTCATGGCATCTTGCATTCTACTTATTCCATATGCCAGACTGCATATGAGGAAACTTCAGTGGTACCTAAAAAGCCTTTGGTGTCAACACTCTCAAGACCTGGAAACTCTTCTACCAATGATACCTTGTCTAAGGAAAGATTTCCTTTGGTGGGCAGCAGCATGCTACCACAACAAGGGACTACCCTTTTCACCACCCCACGCTGGCCAGACCCTCATCACAGTTGCATCAGACTGTGCCTGGGATGCACAATTGAATGGCAGGTGCATACAGGGCCAGTGGAGCCCACATCAAATACATCTGCGCATCAACCAAAAAGAGATGTTAGCTGCGCAGCACGCATTGACAGCTTTCAGACCCTTTCTCTCCCTCGGGGCTCTACTGATCAAAACAGACAACACCACAGTGATGTGGTATATCAACAAGTAGGGAGGGACTCACTCCTATCCTCTATGCAGACTCGCCATGACCATTTGGCACACAGCCTCAGCCATGCAGCTACACCTGTTAGCACAATTCCTGCCAGGCTCTCTAAACTCTCTGGCAGACAACTTAAGCAGAAATCTTCTGGACCCACACGAGTGGCAGCTAAACCAAAGAACCTTCACCCTTATAACTCAGAAATGGGGCACCCCGAAGGTTGACCTCTTTGCTTCCCACTCCAACCATCAGCTCAGCAAGTTCTGCAACAGGGAGCCTCACTGCAGGGCCTGGAAAGGGGATGCTGTATCTTTCCAGTGGGTCAACCTCTTGGTCTATGCATTTCCCCCACTACCTCTCGATACCAGGGTACTGCTCAAAATAAAGGAGAAAAACACAAGGGCAATCCTGATTGCCCCAAACTGGCCATGCCAGCACTAGTGCCCACTGCTGTGCAGCCTGTCCCCTCTGACACCATGGCATCTCCCTCAGATACCAACACTCCTGATCCAGAGAGAAGGAGAATTCATGCATCCCCAATTGCAGACCCTCAATTTGGCAGCCTGACGTATTCCCTGACCACTGCACAAGCTGCCAATCTCAGTAAACAGGTTCTAGATGTTATACGTGAGGCCAGACACCCTAGCACTAGAAAGTCTTATGCTGACAAATGGAAAAGGTTCTGCACCTGGATCCAGGCTAAGGGAGCCGATACGGCACAACCCTCCCTACCACTCATCCTGGATTACCTAGCTGACTTACTACACAGTGGTCTATCCTTTTCCTCTATTAAAAGTCATGCCTCTGCTATCTCCGCTCATTTCAGCACTGAACAACCTCTTTTCTCACACCCTCTCATCAAGCAGTTCCTCAGAGGGGCTAGCAACTTGAGGCCACCCAGAAGAGCACCTACCCCAGCTTGGGTCCTAAACTTTGTGTTAGAGAAACTCACCCTGCCCCCCTTTGAACCAGCAGCTTCAGCAGAATTAAAGTTTCTCTCACGGAAGACAGCCTTGTTTCTGGCCATCACTTCATCAAGAAGAGTATTTGAGCTACAAGCACTAATGGCTGTAGAGCCCTTCATCATTTTCCATGCTGACAGGGTCTCCCTCAGGACTAACCCATCCTTCATGCTAAAAGTGGTGTCCAGTGTGGCTCTCAACCAATCCATTCATTTGCCCACTTTTTTCCCCTAACCCATAAAACAAGGGGGAAAGAATACTGCACTCTCTAGACGTGCACAGACAGCTCAGATTCTATCTAGACAGGGCTAAGTCATTCAGAAAGACTGATCAGTTGTTAGTCAGCTTTGCTGCAGGAACAGAGGGCAAAGTCATATCCAAACAAACCATTTCCAAATGGATAGCACACTGCATCCATTTCTGCTACAAGCAACATGGGAAACCTCCCCCTAAGGGGGTCAGAACTCACTCTACCAGAGCAACCTCCACCTCTACAGCTTTCCTCAGAGGAGTCCCCACCAGGGACATCCTGGCGGCTGCAACATGGACATCTGTTCAGACCTTCACCAAGCCTTACCACCTGCCTCTCTTCTCCAAATCCAGGGCAGGCTTTGCCACTGCAGTCTTGCAGGACATCCTAGCCAGCCCCCAGTCTTATTTACTGCCTCCACCCTTTTCCTCAGATTTGGGAATCGACTCAAATGTGATAACTGCAACAGTGACACATGAACAACATAGTACAGTTGTGTACACGTACCATAAATGTAGATGTTCGAGTGTATTCACTGTTACAGTCCTGGTTTCCCACCCTCCATCCCCCTTTCTCTCTCTCTCTCTTATTACAAGGAACGTTTTGGTATTTACTTTCTGGCTTCCACGTGGGGGCTCCTGACAGGTAGGGCAAGAAAAACTGATGTAATGGCATTGGCTGCCTTACATTATACTACTGATGACTTGGTGTCAGTATTGAAGCGACAGCAACTGATGCAGAAGTACTAAGCCTCTGGTATTCGGGCTGACCGAGGGCTACCCTGGCAGGGATAACCCAAATGTGATGACTGCAATAGTGAATACACTCGAACATCTACATTTATGGTAAGTGTACACAACTGTACTTTCTTGAATGCATTTAGTAATATTTTCTACATTGGTAGGACTGATGTTCTTGAATGCATCTCTTAAAATACAAATCTTGGCGTCTTGCTGGGTAAACTTGACACTTTCTGTATTTTCCAATTACAGTTTGCTTCATTTAACTCATTTGTTAGGCATGTCCTTGTGTGCGCTTACTACTTATTGGGAAGGAGTGAAAACAGGCTGAGTGGCAGTTGGTAAAAACATGTGGTTCAGAAGAATATATGAGTAGAACTGCGGAAAACATTGTGATCTTTTTTTTTCTAATTATGATGAAGTTGTAAGGATTTTCATATATGTTGGGGTATTAGTATGCAGTGATGCAATGGTAAGAAAAAAAACTCTGTGTTTCTTGCACCACTAAACTTAACATTCCATCCTTGTCCGAGAATGTGTTTAAGATTTTAGGGATTATGTGGACATTATTCCACAGTATAAGAATACCTCTTCTTTTATTTTTTGCAGAAAAAGGTGAAGTCCAAAGACTGGAAAAACTCCCTTATTAGCCTCAACAAAAAGTTGAAATCCCTCATCAAAACCTCTAAAGCCAGCCATGAAGGCAGAATTGCGGCAGACACTAAAAACATCCACAAAGCCTTCTATAGTTATATCAAGAATCTCCACGGCAATACCCAGGTTTGCTCTGAGTTACTGCACAATGATACCTCCTATACTGAGCCAACAGATATTGCCAATGTACTGGATGACAGATTCAGTGCCAACTTTACCCCCCCCAAAGGACCAATCATAATACCGGAGGAATGCCAGGCACCTAGCATTACTGCAGCACAGGTTAAAGCGTCATTGTCCAAGGCCAAGAATACAGCTTCCATGGGACCAGACAATATCCCTGGCTGTGTTCTGCATGAACTAAAAGTGAACTGGCACCACATTTGTGTGCCCTGTTCAATCACAGCCTTACCTCAGGCTTTGTCCCTATCGAATGGCCCACTGCTGCAATCATCCCTCTCCATAAATGGGGAGCAACTACAGACCATGGGAATTATTGCCCCATTAGCCTGACAAGCCTGTTATTTAAGGCTATGGAGCACATAGTCATGGACCTAATTAACAAGTGACAAGTGGAGTACCTCAGGGTTCAGTTCTGGGACCACTCTTGTTTGGCATCTACTTCTCTGAAGTACAGGCCAACACTAAGGGATTCTGGCTAACAAAGTTCACAGATGACTGCAAACTGGGAGCCATTATTGAATCCCCAAATGATGTGGATATTCTACAAACGGGCCTTAGAGAAACAGATGCTTGGTGCCAGAGCCATGGGCTTCAAGCTCAATGCCAAGAAATGTACAGTTATCCACTTTGGGAAAAAAAAACATGTACCCATGAATTACCAAATAGGTGGCAGTACACTAAACACCGAAAGTGTGATAAAAGACTTAGGGACACAGGTGGATAGTGGTCTCACCTTCGATAACCACATCGCCACAACAGTCAGGAAATCCTTCTATGTGGCACACCTCATCACTAAGGGCTTTACATTCAAAAAAAAAGGAAGCCATTGTCCCATGGTATTCATCCCTCATTAGACCCATTATAGAATACAACGCCCCTGTTTGGTATGTACCTCTCAAGACATCTGCAACAACTGGAAAGGCCACAGAAATACCCCACTAAAAGAATCACAGACCTAAAGCAGATGCCCTATGCTGACCATCTAAAAAAATCTCCACCTATACTCTTGTTGCATATCATCTACTCAGAGGTGATCTCTGCTTAACATGCAAGGCCATGTAAAACCCAAAGCAAGTCGTTTTTTACCCTATCCCATAAAAACACAGTATCAAGGGAGAGGGCGCTCTCAGAGCAGAGGGCCAAGAAAAAGGAAAAATTCAGAAGAAAGATATGGAGCAGATGAAGGCAAAGGATGTGACTGACATATTTGTTAATTTATCTAACTATGATTTATGTATATCAGATGTTAGTTTGATTAACAAGGGCTTAAATTTTATACCAGCACAATGCAGTAACTTGGCTGATGTTTTATGTGAGTTACGTATTTTTTGCAGAAATGTAGCCCTTAAAATGTTTTTCAAAAATACCTCTACAACATACAATACTGAAACTTCACAATCAGAACATGTGTCACTAAGACAAAAGAGTAATTTTTCACCACCTTTACCCTTCAGTATTGACTGCTTCCTTAAAGCCTGTGAGCGAGATTTTTATAAACTCTTTTCTACTAAGAAAAACAAAGTAGTTTATGTTAACTTATCTTCTGGAGAAATGGCATCCCTAAAAAAGTTTAAACAGTCTCCTGACATCACATTTAGACCTGCAGACAAAGGTGGTGGTATTATAGTTATGAATACTGCAGATTATGTTACTTTGATGTTAAATATGTTATCAGATCAAGATACCTATTCCATCATTTCTCAGGAAAAAGTCCACTCTATTGTAACTAATGTACATGCCACACTTTATGACCTTTTAATGTGCCTACAAATTACACCAGAAGAATATAGGTACTTATACATTGAGTTCCCTACCACTCCTACAATAAAAGGCTTGCCCAAGATTCACAAACAGGTACACCCTATACCCCTTAGGCCTATAGTATCAGGCTGTAATTGGGTAACTGCTACCATCTCGACAGCTCTTGAAAAATATCTTAGACCTGTAGTGGATTTGGTTCCAACTCTGTTAAAAGACACTTATGATTTACTAAGCAGCCTTGAGGATGTAATACTGAACACTGGGAAAGATGAGTATTTGCTGATAACTTTAGATGTAAAAAATCTTTTTACATCCATCCCCAATGATTTGGGTTTGGAAGCAATTAAAGAACTGCTTGTAAGAGATACCAGCTTCTCTTCTGATAAAATTATACTAATTTGTCAGCTCTTGGATTTAGTGCTTAATAATAACATATTTATGTTTAACAGCTTAACGTATTTGCAGACATGGGGTGTAGCTATGGGCACCCCATGCAAATCATTATCTTAGTGGTCCTAAATTGGGAAAAAGAGCATTTGTTTACCAATCCAGGTTTTAACAAAATCAAATTCTACAAACGTTTTGTAGACGATGTTCTCCTAATTTGGCAAGGTACCCTAGAGGAATTTACAAGTTTCCTACACCATCTAGAATCCACTACTAGTTACTTGAAGTTCACTGTGGAAGCATCCACGAAACAAGTTGAATTCCTGGATGTTACTTTAACACTTTCTGAGCAAGGAAAAATTATATCCTCTATTTATAGGAAACCCACTTGGACTAACACACTACTTCATTACAGCAGCATGCATCCTAGGCATATGTTCCCAGGAATAGTTAAAAGTCAGTTTACTAGGCTGACTAGACTTTGCCAGGAAAACACTGTCTTAGAAAAAGAATCTGACCAGTTAGAGCAATTATTTTTAGATAGAGGATACAACTTTAAGCTTGTCAACTCCATTAAAAACAATACTATACACACTACAGAAACTACACCCTTCATTGTTAAGAAATACAACTCCTTTAAATATAAAAATAGCAATGATAATATAAAAATACCATACATTTTAAAATACACTAGTGATGTAAAAAGTTTGGAGACAGTTATACGGAATAACTGGAATATATTACAGACAGATTTTTTAGTATCCAATTTGGTGGGAAACTTTCCTTCCTTTTTATATAAGAACTGTCCCAACTTGAAACAAATTTTATGTAAAGATATTGTACCAAACATTATGAAACCTACACAAGCAATGGGAACAGTCTCTTGTGGTTCTTGTACCAGGTGTAAAATGATTTGTTTAGACCTAACTTTTACTCATTCCACCTTAGGTTTTACTTATTATATTAATGTTGCAGCTAATTGCCAAACAAAAAACCTGGTCTATTTAGCTACCTGTACAAAATGTACAGCATTCTACATTGGATTAACAAAAAGGAGGTTAACTGATCGTATATATGATCATTTATATGAAATAAAGAAAGAAATAGATACTAATGCATTAGCACAACATATAATAGAACATAAGGAACATAATTTTCTGTTTAGGGTACTTGAAAAAATAAAATTAAATCCCAGGGGCGGAGATAACTTAAATAATTTAGCCCTGGCAGAATTAAAATGGATTTTAAAATTTAATGCTCATAGTTATCCAGGATTGAATACTTCAGTTTCTATTAAACCTATCTTAAATAATAGGAAACGCTAAGATTATTATATTATTGCATAATTATTACATATACATATTTTTAATTATACATTTTTAGTTGCATATTTTTTACCATCAATATCTATCTTTAAAATTATGATATAAGTTAAATAATTTAATATATATTTTTATAATATTTTTATAATATATTATATTTTCATAATATTTTATAATATTTTATAATATCTTACAATATTACTCCTGTATTGGTTTATAATTAGTTATTCTTTACATGTTTTTCTATATATTCTTAAATCTATATATATGTATTCTATAATTCATAAGCTTAGTATTTTATAGGTAATTAATACATTTAATAAAGTTTATATTAAGTTATAATTTTGCCTTAACACACAGTTATATTCCTGGATTCATGTTACATTAATTTAAATCATACTAATTTTACCTAAACAGATTTTGTTTATTAGCTTTAAAGCAAGGAAATATTATGGTATATAATTCTTAACCATAACTAGTTTTTTTCAAGATTTACTCATTCATTTATTTATTCACTTATGCACTTTTAACTGTATGGTTTCATCTTTTAGTATTTCTTAGCATAGCTATATATTTTTCAATTTCATTGTTATTTGTGCACCACTAGGTACGCTCATGCTTCAAGTAATTACCACAATTCATCAGATTCTACTTCAGGCTCCGTTTAGTCTGAGTTGTATTTTAAAAAAGTTATAAGTCACTTGGTCTGAGCTTCGACCAGTAATTCTTGATGTTTTAACTATATACCTCTATAGCAACATTCATTCAAGTATATAAAAAAGTCTTTTAAATGACTTTATTTTGTTCAAAAAAGACATCGACAGAACTTACATTAATTATGTATTTATAAAGTGGTTTTTAAGTACAAATACACTTTTAGAAATGTCTTACAATAATTTGGTGAACATTTCTATACAATTTTAAACAATTTACTTTACGACAGATGAATATAAGCTCTGGTTACGATGGCAACCATACAAACACTCATTCAGTGTCATATCTATTAGCATTTTAATACCTAAAGTTTTTATTGTTTTTTATTGACTTTTATTGTGGCGATTTTTGCCCTTTCTTTCTAAACCTAGACCAACTGTAGAACTATATTAAGTTCTTTAAAAGTTTATTTGTCTGTTTAGTTGCATTGCCAACCGCAAACTAATCCTTCCATGCCTATATCTGTCAGCTGTCAGTTTTCAGTTGCGCAGTGATTTTACTATTTCAATTTTCTTTATCTAAATATAAAATGGTAATTGATTCACAGCAAATTCTATGACAGTTTGGTCTAAACATTATATATATAATCTAATGTATATTTTAAATAAATTGCGTTAAATGTATGCAAGCTCTGGCCATGCTGGTAATCGCACAAATGCTTATCTAGCGTTATTTTTATTAGTATTTTGAAACGCTATGTTCCCGTTGCCTTTAGTCTAAATATGGCTCAATTGTTGAACTATATTAAGTTTTCTAAAGGTTTAAATGTTTGTTCATTCATTTAAATGTATTGGCAATTGCATACAAGCCTTTTTAGAACCATACCTATCAACTTCAATAGTGCAGTGTTCGCATTGTTGTTATTCATTTTGTTTAAGGATAGAATCTTAGTTAGACTATATTAAGCTTTATGACTGTTTCTATCTAATTCTTTATATATACATGGAAATACACTCTTAATTTTCAATTTATTAACAGTAGCATGAGCTGTGCGCAAAAGGTTCATCACTTTTAGAGTTTGTGTTCAACATTGAAACACCGCTTCTAGTGGTTTGTCATTTGATCCTGGAAGCTTTGCATTGTTGCTTTAAATAGTTAATGAGGTACATAATTATATAGGGCTTGGTTTTAATCTATCCAATTTATGTTGTATATAAGCACTGCACTGCAGGTCTTTTATTTGTCTGATGAAGCGTGGCTGTGACCACGCGAAAGCGCTTACCCTTCAACTATATTTATTGTAATAAAGAAGAGTTTTACTTTTGCCACGGCTGCCGAGAACTTTTTTAAACTGTGGATTTGTAAAGTTTGTTTAACAGCAACCGCTCAGTACTTCAACTTCATTGCGGTGAGATCAGGTTTCTGCTTTTCGCATTAAAACCCAGAGCTGTTGGACATGCTACACTTAAAGAAATCCCAATCCTTCAGAGACACACGCTCCAGGGATCTAAACCTTGTCATCACAATGAACAAAACATGCTGGAGGGATAGGTTCCTGACCCAAAGACTCCCCAGACTCTGGAATAGACTTCCCATACATGTCAAGCAGAGCGCCTCTTTGACCATCTTCAAAAGGAACCTTGATGATTGGATGGGAGATAGGAAATTCACCCCTGTGATCACGTCAGTTGCCCTGCTAGACAGGGGTCCAGGGAAGTAAATACTGTGGGAAGAAATTGCCAGGGAATTGTTATGGCTAAGCTTGTATAGGCCCTAGGGCCAATAGCCTAGTACCAACCTATGAACAAGGATACAGGGAATCTCCAAACTCTAGATCCCACGCAGTTTGTTTTTTTGAAAAGTAGATCATGTCTTCATACAGCTTACCTCGATCTGGCTAAGGCCTTTGATACCATTCCCCACTCTGGAATTTTTGATAAACTCACCAACTAGGTATCAACCCCTATATCATTAGGTGAGTTGCAAACTGGCTCACAGGTAGAACCAACAATGTGAAAGTAGCGGACTCCAAGTTAGACTGCTGACCAGTCACGAGTGGAGTCCCACAGGTTCTGGGTCCTCTCCTGTTTGGCATCTACTTCTCAGAAGTCTAGGCCAACACGTAAGGACTCTGGCAGAATAAGTTCCCAGACGACTGCAAGCTGGGAGCCATTATTAACCCCCAAGTTATGTAGATGTCCTACAGAAAGGTCTCACTGAGACCAATGACTGGTGTTGAAACCATAGCCTTAAGCTGAATGCCAAAAAATCTGTCATCATCCCCTTTGAGAAAAACTCAGTTCCCACATGGATGGGAGCCCACTGAACACTGAAGGCGTTATAAGAGATCTGAGGACACAGGTTGACAGCAACCTCTCCCTCGACCACCATATTGCCACTGTGGTCAGAAAGTCCTTCTATGTGGCACATCTAATTACCAAGGGTTTTGCATCCAGGAAGAAAGAGGCCATCATCTCTCTCTACTTTTCCCTCATTAGGCCAATCATCGAGTATAGTGCCCCATTTGGCATGCACCTCACTAGACACGTGCAGCAGCTGGAAAGGCCACAAAAGTACCTCACAAAGAGGATCCTAGGCCTTAAACACATGTCCTACATGGACAGACTCAAAAAACTCCAGCTATTCTCTGTCTCACATTGTCTACTAAGAGGCAATCTCTGCTTGACTTACAAAGCCATGTCTGACCCAGCTCTGTTAGAAATGCTACATCTAAAAAAATCCCAATCCCTCCGCACCACATGCTCCTGAGACCTCAACCTCATTACCACGATCAACAGACCATGCTGGAGGGACAGGTTCATAACCCAGAGACTGCCCATGCTCAGGAATAGACTTCCCATACATGTCAATCGGAGCACCTCACTGGCCCTCTTCAAGAGAAATCTTGATGAGTGGATGGGAAATAGAAAGTTCACCCCGGGGATCAGTCCAGTGGCTCTGCTTGACAGAGGCACTGGGAACTAATGTCGGGTGGCATGATGCCAGGTCACTTCTATGGGCTAGGCTTGTAAAGGCTCCAGGGTCATTAGCCTAATACACACCTATAAACCTAAGAGTCGGTTAGTATTGTATAACCATTGAGGGATAGTTTATCTAAATCTTTTTTCAATAAATGAGTCTCTTGCAAAAAAATTGTGTGTGCTTTATGCATTTTGATAAACTTAAGAAAACCAGCTCTTTTGATGTTATTATTTAAACCACAGGAATTAAGCGATAAGTATTTATAAGCCATCATACAAGTAAATTATATTTAGAACATCTGTAATAAATCTTATAGACAATCGCCTGAACTATCTTCTAGAATTTTTTTATCATGGATGAATCAAGAAACTTAACTAATTACATCTGGAACAAATAACTATGTACAAATACATACATGGAAATACATACATGGAACACAATGTTTTAGGTTTAATTAAAATATTAATCAAACCACCATCACAATTAACTTCTACTTTAAATATGTAATATAGAGTCAATAAAATTTTGTAAAGTAACCTAATCAAACATGAACTTGAAATATTCATTATCTAATCACAGTAGAATCAGTTGCAATAGGTCTCACAACCAACGACTCTAAAATGTAACAGTATAGGATCATCTTATACTTATGAAATCTGTCTTACCAATCTGCATTAACATATAAGCTTTTAAGATCTAATTATTTATATTTGAAACCATTTTGGTTAATTATTCTCAAGTTGCTATAGGTCTTCTTTGACTGCTTCATTTTATAATAAAGCAATAACTAACAGTGTGGTGTGGTATATTCAAGATTTACCCACGGCTGGTCTGGTTTAATCACGAGGGCGAAGAATACTTTTCTTAAATAATGTCTTTGTATAACGTCAGATTGCTGTTCTTCTGCCGGTTGTGGTATACTTTCTTCTTCATTTTGATGTACTGCGCAAGCATATGGGACTTGCGTTCCCATGCATACCCAGTACATCAATGCTTTGAAATGGAAGCAACAGAGAAAAGAAAGTCTCTGTTGCTCTGTTTTCTCTTTTTTTTTTTTAATTGTAAAAAAAAAAAAAAAGCTTTTGGGACACTTTATATCAACGGAAAAAAGTCCAGAGAACCGGACCTTTTTTCCATTGGTATATTGTGGGATTTACAACGGGCACACTAGTTGGGTTGGGCCAATCAGCGTGCACGTTTTGAATAATACAGAATATACCAAAGGAAAAAAGTCCAGTCACCTGGACTTCTTTCCCTTCGTGTATTCCATAACTTTTGTTTATTTATTTTTTTTTAAACAAAAATTTAAAAAATCTATAGTCCGGACTCCGGACATACCAGAGAGGCAGCATAGAGGAAATACAACGAAAATCAGGTACGTTATTTAAAACTAAAGACGTGTACCTGATTTTATTTGCATTTCCTCCATTCTGTCTCTCCTACCCCTAACGGAGAAATGGAGACTTTCTTATCCACGTTACTTCCTTTTCAGAGCATTGATGTACTGGGTATGTGTGGGAATGCAAGTTCTTTAGCATGCGCAGTACATCAAAACAAGGCAGCAGGATACCACCAGCCGCATAAGAACAGTACAGCGCCGTTATCCAAAGACATTATATACTTTTATAGAAAAGTATAGTTTTTTGTCTTGGATCTAATGTCATTAAAGTATATATAAGCTTTTAGAATAATTTGAAGATGCTCTGTGGTTGTGGTATATTGTATGGTTGTAGAAAGTTTTTTGGAATTTTATGAGATTTATGATAGTGTCACTTTAAACCACACCAACCGTGGATAAATCTTCAATATACCACACCACGTCGTCGGTTATTGCTTAAATATACACTTGAATGATAACATTATACCTGTAAGTGATGTGTGCTATGTGCTACTAGTCAAATACAGGTCTCATTAATTGAGTTCTTAAATAATCAACATCTTAAAGATCACATTTTAAAAAGAGGTCCAAGGTAAGACCTTCCTATGTTCAATTAAATATTGTCCCCCTGTGTATTTAAAAATGTAGGATAATCATAATTAAATAGTTCAAAATTTGTAAGAGAGTTAACACAATAAAAGAGAGGATAATTAAGTCCTGTTTTCATTACATTTACCACCATCAATGTACACAGTGCCATCTAAATATGAAATTGAAGCCTGGAACTTCGTCTGTTGCATTAACTGCTTCTCTTATTAGGAATTGAAGCATACGAATTAAGCTATTTAATTATAAATCAAACAGTAAGACTCTCTGAATTGTTTGCATCCATTTCAGCAAATGATATTTCTACTGTGGTCATCTCCACAGTTACTACCACACCAAGAAAACTTTCTGTGGTTTGTTTGGAAGCTATATGCTTTCCTCTCTTCTCCTATATAAATTAATATATTATTTGTTTATCACCAACTGCAGTATGCAATAAAGCGGAAGAAAGAGAGAGAAGGAAAAAAAAGATAATAGAAGATTTTAAAGTATATGATCAGTTTATTAACCACCTTTCTATATTTATAATAATTTAAAAAATTAGTGTCATTTCAGTGTATCCCGCAGCAAAGTTTAAGTTAATCATGTTGCTATTTATAAATTTACTATTACATGACCTCAAAGTAAATGTTTCAACACAGTTGTGGTTACAGTGAAAAAGAAGGTTATGTACAGAGTTAAAAGTCAGTATTTACTTTATAAAATTAGACTAAAACACATTCCTTCATTCAGACAGGTGAAATTAGAGTTGCTTTTACAGTTTAATACTCTTATGTTATTGACAGCAAACTTTTTCACATTCATAGAACTAGAGTTTGCCATTTGTTATTATTTTTATGGTATTCCTTCTGCTTCTTATCTTCTCTCCCATCCTCCCCCAACCCTTCTTCTCCGGTCAGCAAACAGCTTTAGTTAGCTTTAATTTCTATTGCAAAATTCAGTGCTATACAGCCGTTGTACAGTAAAACCATTGTATTGGCTTTAAAATTACTATTTTTATCAGTTTCTTGCCTTTTTCAGAGCTTTACTAACAAAATTACCTGTTATGTTCATTCCGTTGCATGCCCGAGTCTGGTTACATCTCCATTTCCACATTCTAAACCTGTGCGTGAGGTAAAAGGTCACATGTCGCTTCTGTTCAGCGTTTCTTGCAGCTGACTTCTTGAGAGCATCATGAGCATCTTATATTTAGTCACGCGGGTTCAAAATGACTCACAAAAGCTTGAAACAGCCTTCCAGCGGGTAATACAAACTGAAAGTGCTTTTTTGTCTCTCTAAGAGAGAAATAAGCACTCAAGCTAACTTTAACAAGGAAAAACAACAACGGGTAATAATCAACCAAGCCAGCGGAGCCATTCCTTTGCTTCCATTTACCATTAAGTACTATCAATGCCCTTTAAATCCATTAGTCAGCATAAAGCATCTTCTGTCATCATATTATAGCAAATAAGTAGTCGGACAAACAAATACAAAAAGTAAAAAGCATACAATAAATATCTCTCTCATACAGTCAGGGAAGAGCACCACTACTACTTTTACTGCATATTACAACAGGAAACTCAGTCCAAACACAGCAAGCCCAATACAATGGACAACAGAAAAGGGAAGGGGGAAAGAAAGAATCACTCATCGCACAAAGAAGATAGCAAAAAGAAAAAAAAAATATTCAACTAATTGTTTATCACATAGATCATTACATGTTAAAATATTTATGAACTACCTTCTTTTTGAACTGACAGTAGCTCTCTTCATAACTATGATTAGGATTATATGTTTAGTGTGTGTTATTGCATTACCCCATCATGTACACACAAGAATGCAGTTTACTTAGAACATCACAAAACAGTGATATTACTAATAAGCTGTACAACCTAACAACAATAAAACCAAATGTACTAGTAGATAGATTAGGTCAATCTGAGAGCACTGTCAACTTATATAAACATAATAAAAAACACATCTTCACCTTGTTGAAATTCCCCAGCAGTAAACCAGGTAGTGAAATGTTAAAGTTAAAATATTTTACGTTTAAAATATCCTATTTGTCCTTTAATTTTTTATTAGCTCCTCCTTTGACAGTCCATCCATTTTTTGCTGCATGCCTCTTCAGACTTTGTGTAGGCCAGTCCATATCCTCAACTCTGTGTATCTTAATGAAACCAGGATTTTGATCTACACAGTTTAAAATGACATTCCCTACCTATATTTGACAGAAAGCATAGAAACAAATGTCTAATAATTGAACTGCATGTTTATGACTACTGAGGAAATAATTACATATATGAATGAAAGCTGATTTGCAGTAGTTATGACTCAAACCTAAGTAACCCTGCTGTGTTAGTTAGTAAGTTTGGAAACCTGTGATTATAGTGTTATATTTTGATTGTCACATTCTAAGAATAACCACCATTTTTTATGCCTGACATTCTAAGAATAACCACCAATTCTTACACCTGCAAAGAAAGAGTCTCATTTACATTTTCTAGTTCTAAAGGAAAAAGAAAAAAAGCATCATAATAAAAATGCAGATAATGCAACCTTACGAGCTTGGTTCAGATCTATTGTTTCACAAGCAGCAGACATGTATGTGGTATGCATACAAAGCAAGGCCGTTAAAATTGGGCACTACTTTGTGCTGTAAAGGCTACATAATGTTGGACTATCTTTTTATAAGATTTGAAGAGCGTTTTTGTGTATTCTTAACAGTTTTTATGTCTATTAATACATTAGAATATCTAATATCAAATATCTTCCTTTATAGGTTTGGTCAGAACTATCTCTTCCACCAATCTCCTTCAGTCTTTTTCTTGGAAAATCCCTTCCTCATGGTTGTGATCACTTGGTGACAGATTACACAGTGATGTCATGTTCCAGCTATGTAATCATGGTTTTCCTTATGGATGATCCGATACTAGCTTGTTGTTGTGGCTGTAACAGCCTGAGTGCAGCTTCTTGAGATCAAAGTATGCAGCATAAACTGTGGGATCGCTATTTGAGCATGACCATTATGCTTCCGTAGGAGTTTCATCTTTCTCCATTATTGTATAGCCATAGAGTTGCTATCAGTTGTTAATCTTCTTTGCGTCAGGGTGCAAAAGTGCTCACAGTTATAGAGAAATTAAATAATTAAAAAATGAAGACTAGATAAGTGGCAGAGGAAAATAAAGAAATAGAGCCACAAAAAAGTGATTAAATAATTTATTTCTTCTGAAAAAAACACTTGTATATGTAAGCATTTTTACCTTGCACAGAAGACTTTATCAGATTTTCATTTTTTTTTAAGTGCTCAGTTACCAAACAAGGTTCAAATGGTTTTGTTAAGTCTTTTGCCATAAGATGGCCATCTTCCTAGTGGAAAACTCTGTAATCGAAAGTCACTCTGTTAAGTTATTGGCTGACATCAGGGATTCCTTTGAGAATGTCTTCATTGTAGATATCTGTAGTGCGTTCACTAGATCTTCAGTCATCAAATATTATTTTCATGCCAGCAGATGCATGACTTGGTCTTCCATTTGGTATGACTGCACATTTAGACCCAGCCTTTTGAACCTGATCCTTGAGCTGTCCTCTAGCTCCTCCATCTGTGCTGTTTACTGCTTGAGATTCAGCACAACCACAACACTCATTAAAGACAGCCCTTGATGTTACATATAAACGCTGTTTGTTCATACGGTATCCGTTGATGCTTACTAATGGCCAGGCTCATCTGGCAGGCAATAGTTGACATTGACATCATCACACACATTGGTATAAAGTTTGTGTATCTCCAAGTACAGGATCTTAAAAATGTTTTCTAAATGGTGACTGGTGAAACAAATGAATTCACTCAAAGGGTCACTCAAGGAGATCCTGCCATAGATCAAGAAGAGTGGTCAGAATTTTTTTGCTGTTTATCCATTATTTTAAGAAAACATTTTATTTTAATACGTACTTGTACATTTTTGATGATATTGTGTCAGTATTCAGAATGTAAAAAAAACAGGTACTGTGATGACTCACAAACTCTTAACTATTGATTTTTACAGTGTAAAACTGAGGTAAACAGAGCTTGGGAACACATTTGGAAATTGAAATTCATTGCCATGGTGTAGAAGGGTTCAAGAAACAGATTTTATTAATTCCAGTTAAACACTGGTGCTTAGGTTTGGGGCGAGAATCTACAATGTTTTAAAATGAGAGAAATAAATTGAACTGTTGGTTAGATAAGAGTAAGTGAAGTAAGTTCTGTTTGGTCACATGGCTCTGTGTTTGACTGGCCAGAGCACACACTAGTATTTCACTTCTCAGGCATGCCTGCTTTTCTGGAATACACTGCATTTGGCTGAGGTGACCAGTAGTTATTTCTGAAGGGTTAGAGCTGTTTGTTATAATAATTTAAAATTGCTAACTAGATAAGACTCAAGTTGACTTTTGCTATTCCTGTTCTCCATCCTTTCTCAACCATATAGGAGCAGAGCAGTATTCAGTATGAGCAAGGATGGAAAACAGATTTTTGGGTTTACATCTAGTGGGTAAAGTATGTGAAGAATTATGAGCAAAAGTTCAGGATGTAATCTAGGAAGTGGTGACAACAATTATTCCAAATAGACGGATGATTATGAAGGAAAAATGGCTTTAAAAGTGGCTGTGAAAAGGAAGAGAGCAAGGCAATGGAGATGAAGAAAAAGTTGTTAAAGTATATACAGAGTTCCAGATAACAAGAAGAGATATGAAGACGTATTTAAATGAACAGTACAAAGGAGTCGAGGAAGATAATCCAATAGAAAGACAAGAGTATTTCAAGAACATTTGCAGTGTTTTTTTAACACCTTTATTGAATCATCATCTGTGACAATGGCAACTTTGTATTTATACAAAAGAAACTTAACGTTAAAATGGGTGTAATAAAAGGTAAAATGGGAGAGACATAGCAGAAGGTATTAAAAAGAGGTGGCAGGAATATACAGGACTATATAAAAAGAACCCTGACATCACTGATAAACATAATGGATAATTTGCTTATTTCGCCACGATCCATTCATTCATGCTGCAACCCTCTGTCTATGTCTTGAAGCATGATGGTATGCTTGTTGATTTAGATCCAGAGATCATGAAGAGTGAAACTAAAAGGGCTGTAGAAAGCACTGCTTAATACCAAGGGCTGTATTAAGTGATGTACTTCAGCTGAATTGTTTAAAATCCTGGAAAATTGTGCATTTTTTTAGCTAATTTGAAAAACACAACAGTGACCATTGAAAAGGGTTGAATGTATAGCCCAGCCCAAAAAAAACAGCAGTGTTAAAAAAAGCTGATGGTGTTGAACAATTGCACTTTTCACATTCTAGCAAAGTGGTCCCTAAGGTCCTGCAAGCTAGACTGCAGCAATATACAGGCAGGACTGCTGGATGCAGAAGGTTGTCTTAGGAGGTAAAGCACCAGTGAGCAAAGTGTCAGCATCTACTAGATAATTGAGAAAGGAAGGATGTGCCAGAAAAACTTTTACTTTTAGTTTGTTGATTGTGTGGACCACAAGAATCTGCGGCAGGCTGTTAAAACATGAAGATACTGAGTCACATTGTATACCAATTCATCAGAAGACAATGTAAGAAGAAACACTTAGAACCGAACACTGAATAACTGACTGGTTGAAGACTTGGAGAGGAGTTACAACTAGGTTGTATAATGTCATTGTAAGAATTTAATTTATACAATGTGTATATCGTGCAAAATGCTGTCTCAGACACAGTTGCTGTAATCAAAATGTCATGTTGAAATATTAACAATTTCAGATTAGTAGACGATTCCACTCTGATGGCTGAAAGCAAGAAGGAGATGAGAGCCTGTTTTAAGATGGTGAAATATGAAAACAAAAAAACTCATACACCTATCAGTTTTTTTTTTCCAAATAATGTTTATTTCGATTTTATGAGTCACAACAAATAGTCACAAACATCAAGAAGTTAACAAGTCAAAGGTTACATAAGCATTGTAAAATTTAGAACAATACATACAAAAAAAGAAGAACTAACAAGTCAACCTACTACTAAGAAGAGAGAAAAAAAAAAAAAAAAAACTATATACAAAGTGCCAATACTTTCACTTGTTTGACCATGACATGGGAAGCCACCTTTCTATATATTCTTCAAGAGAGAAAACAAAGAAAAAAATAGATAAAGAAGAAGATATATAATAAGGGGAGCTCTCATATAACATCCAGCATCCGTTAGAGATTCCAGATCCACATGGGTAAAACTAACATGTCCCATTTAGACCTCCGCCAGGAGTGAAAAAATAAAATCCCAGAGTTTCTGATTCTCCAGTCTTTTATGTGGACTAACAGTTATCATTTTTTGAGAAGTTATATACGTAATTGCCAGGTTCCTAAAACCTCCCCATGTTAGTTTGGAACGATCCATCCAATGTTTGGTGATGTAAAACTTAACTAGAAGGCAGATGGTGATCAGTACCTTAAGTCTGAGAGGTGTCATATTGAAATTGGTAATATGAAGCAAGGCCATTTCCCAAGTTAATGTTGATTTATGGTAGCCCATTTTACTTAGTCTAACCTTAAGAGAGCACCATAGGTTATGAGCATATTTACAAAACCATAATATATGGATAATATCTGCCTGGGGGTGTGAACAGCAAGGGCATGAGGTGGATATAGAAGCATTAAATTTATTTAAATGAATTGGAGTAAAATATAGATTATTTGTAATCATGAATTGAGTAAAAGTAAATTTCTTAAAGGGGGAGTGTTTAAGTGTAAGTTTTATCGACTCTGTTTTTTGTTGTGAGGATATATTAACTCCTTGTCTGTTCCAATAGTCTGCGAAAATAATTTCACCTCTGTATAGATATGAGGAAAATGCTTTGTATGCTATAGAAAGCATATGCTTATTGGAGTTTAGACTTTGAAGAAGCTGTGTAACTGCATCGATCTCAGCATCTAAACTATGTTGATTTAAGGGAAAAAGTGAGGTGAGGTCCCTTAATTGCCTCAGGATAATAGTATAGGCTTTGGACAGAGAAATAACTTCTCTAAGCTCCGTCAGTGAAAGTTGCTTGAATTTATAGAGATCCCACATCGTATAGTCCTTAATCAGGGGAAAGTTATTTAAGTTTATCATCTGACCCCCCATTTTAATATTGGGATTAAGATGAAAGGGCTGAAATAGTAAGAGAGCACTAGCTAGTCCCATGGATTTAAATAATTCCTGAAAATTATCAATTAGATCTTTTAGTATATTGTGTAATTTCAGTTTTCTAGTGGAAGTTTTCATCAAGAAGGGTAAAGATTTGGGATTAATATTGTTACTAATAGTATGGTTGTACCATAATTTAATCCACAGAGGGGTCCATGATAGGGAATCAGGGGTATAATTGGCAATTGCTAAAATTCTATTAGCGTGAATAATTCTATAGTATAGGATGAAATTGGGCATCGCCATACCCCCCCGGTTTAGGAAATGTAAGTCTATATTAAGACATTCTAACTGATTTTGGGTACCACACAAATTTTGCAATCTCTTTCTGTATTTTCTTGATAAAAGTAATTGTAACTGGGGATAGGGAGGAATTACATTGATAAAGAATTTTTGGGAGTATATTCATTTTGACAACAGAAATTTTTGAGAGTGTAGAGAGCTTTAATAGTTGCCATATTTTCATATCCTGCGAGATAGAGGTCCATACCTTAATTAAGTTAGCTTGCAGAACAGAAGGATATGAATGATCATATGAGACACCCAGATAGTCTAAGGAGTGACAGGTACGCATAGGTAAGACTGGAAAGAGATGAGGTTTATGTGCTGCAGGATTAATCTGGAAAATACTTGATTTGTTGGCATTGATCTTGTAGTCAGAAATCGCAGCAAAGGTATTTAAGGAATTTATTAGTTTCATGGCATCATTGGAGGGGTACATAAAATACAGATTGAGATCATCTGCAAAGGCAGTAAATCTAATATTAGAATTACAAATCCTCGGGATAGCATGGTAGGATTTCTGTACAACAAACAGGAGCAATACCTCTAAATATAAGTTGAACAATAGAGGAGACAGGGGGCATCCCTGTCTAGTGCCATTTGTAATTTTTATTGGATTCGAGAATTTTCTGTTTATATATAGGCGAGTATATGAGCTGTTATACAGAACCTTAATTAGGTTAATAAATTCAGGAGGGAGGTCAAATTTCAAGAGAGCCAGAAACAGGAAGTCCCAGTTCACCCTATCAAAAGCCTTAGAAGCGTCCAATATCAAGGCATATCTAGGATTCCGGTCTTGTTTGGTTATTTTTATTATAGATTCTAATGTTAGGGTGTTGTCCCATGTATGCCTATTTCTCATAAATCCAGCTTGCTCTGGGGAGACCAAGTCACCCATTACTCTTTTCAGTCTATTCGCCAGTATAGAGGAAAGAATTTTGATATCAACATTCATGAGTGATATCGGTCTATAGTTATTGGGATTAGCAGTATCTGATGCATTTTTGGGAATCAAGATAGTTTTAGAATAATTAATGTATGGGTCCATGATACCGTTACTGGCAAAGGATTTAAATAGGGGCTAAAGTGACTTTAAATGATTTATAGAATTCTGACGAAAATCCGTCTGGACCAGGGGCTTTCCCTAGCTTCAGCTTGTCAATAACTTCCAGAATTTCCTTTACAGTAATCTGGGCCGAAAGTAGGTCTTTTTGTGGCTTGGTAACTTTCAGAAAGGTAATCGCATCCAGGAACTTCCCCATCTCTTCCTTTGTGGTCATAAAATTGCTATTAGCGTAAATTTCAGAGTATATTTGGTGAAAAAGCTGAATAATGCTTTCATCAGATCTATAAGACTGATTATTATACTGAAGGCAGGAAATTCTAGAAGATCTAGGAGTGTTGAGAATTATTCTCGCCAAAGCCTTGGAAGGGGTTTGTATATATTCTGAGAATTTCGCTATATATCTGAATTCCCAAATAGACAGATTAGATTGGTGGTATTCAAATAGCTCTTTTTGCTTAGCTGTTAATTCCTTCTCCATTTCCCCAGAGTAACTATCTAACAATTTCCTATCTAGATGATTAATATCCATTTGTAACTCGGCTAACCTTTTAGCACGTATCTTTTTAAGAAAACTCACTTTTTTAATGAAAATACCCCTGAGTACAGCTTTTGTTGCTGCCCATCTGATGTCAAAGGAGATATTTTCATCTTGTTTAGCTCCAAAAAGATCATTAAGAGCCATTTTGATGTCGTTACCTAGAGATTTATCCTTCAGGAGGTTACAGTTCAGTGACCAAGTAGGAATTGTATGTACTATGATCTGAGTTAAGCTTATTTCTAAATCTATTCTTGAGTGGTCTGATAGGAAACGGGGTTCTATTGAAAACTTAATTTTCCTGTTATTGAAGTAGCTTGAAATTAAGAAATAGTCAATACGGGACCATGACTGATGGCACTTGGAAAAGTAAGTAAAGTGATTATGCTTATAATCAGGGACATTAGTACTAAAGGCAATCGGGTCTATTAATTCAAAATCCTCAATCAGGTCTATCAAGGCCTTGCAAATCACTGAGTTCCCAGACCTAAAGTTACCTAAGCGATCCACCTGGGGATTTGTGACCACATTCCAGTCACCTCCAATTATTAGTCTGTGGCTTGGGAATTTAAGTAGGAGATTATAGATAGTCATAATAAACTCTGAATGCTCAGAACATGGTCCATATATATTGAGAAATAATATTGGATTATCTAATGTCTGCATACAGCAGGTAAAGTAGCACCATCTGCCATCTTGATCATTCCCTTTCGAAATGATCTGCGCCTGGAAGGATTGTTTAACAATAATTGCCACCCCTTTGGAATTGCTAACCGAACCAGAGGGAATAATATCCCTAACCCATGTTTTCTTATTTTCATTAGCCCAATCAGTGTTTAACAAATGAGTCTCTTGCAAAAAACATACATCACAATTGGCTTTAAGTAACAGATGCATTACTAGCTTTTTTTATCTCTGTTATTGAGTCCCCTAACATTCCATGAAGAAACTGTCAATACGCTGGTTATATTAAACATATTAACATTAGATATGTTAGCCAAACATGGTGAGATCCAAACCTACGTGAATATATGGAGTTAAAGGAACAAAAAAAGTGAAGAACTAACATAAATACTAATATAACATATGATTAAGGCAGCAAATTGTAAGTCTATGGCACCCAGACCCCTCAATCCTACACCAGTGCATACCCACATCACTATAGCAATTGAGAGAGTGCATAAGTGAGACATTGTAGTTAACTCTATAATTGAATATCGTGTAAACATTTTAACCCTAATAAATATAATATAGCAAATACAATATTTACAAAACTCATACAAACTCATACCAAGTCCAAGCTCAGACATCACAACCCTACTTAACATCCTAATAGCATCCAGTATAACCATAAACTAATCACGTAAGTGAATAACCTAACTAATTATAAGATAATGTCTTACAGGATAGTACAATATTATGTTACCTTGTAAGCAGGTTGCAACAGATGTAACTCATCTGTATACATCAAATAAAACAAATAAAAGATGTACGCTTACAAGGAAAAAAATAATGACTCTTCGAGAAATTATTACTTGGCTCCAAAACATAACTGCAGATCTTGAAAGGTTCCACTTGTTGCCAGTGGGTAATTATAAACTCCTTATAGAGCAGTCACTGATCAGCACGCCACATGCGATGCGGACTATGTTGAGTATAGCAAGTCCATAAGTTACCAGGCTAGCGGCGAACACTACAGACGCCCTAGTCATAAGTTGTATGCAGGAAGAGAGGTATTAATCTCGCTGAAACTCAAGATGTGCTCGTCAAGCCTCCCGGCTCGAAAACCCCTCCGACAGCATACAACAACCATGCATCACTGAAACCGGATACGCGAGGCTTTCTTCTTCTTAAGTGTGCAGCAGTTAGAGCTGCCTGTGCGCCCCAACTAAAGAAGTCCTCTTGCTATATCATCTAGCATGAACAAGGTTCCTGAGGCTTAATAAGGCAACATTATAAGAAAATAATACAATCATAGAAATTTAAATGCCACACCAAGGGAAAAGGTACGTATATGACTGCTAATGGGGAGAGCGTAAACCAAAAAACATGATTACAAACATGTATTAATAGCAGGGCAACACAAGATTAAGTGGAAGGATCTGAGCCGAAGTATTTAAGAAATACAACTCTAGCTTCCTTCGGGGATGACATGGATAGTTTGGTTTCTTGATGCACGAAGGTCAGCGTTGAGGGGAACTTCATCTGAAATTTAATTCTCTTTTGAATGAGCTCAGCACAATAGGGAGCTAGTTTCCGACGCATTTCTCGTATTTCTAGGTGAAGGTCTTGAGTAATTATTAGCGACTGATTGTTCCAGGTGAATTTCTTGGCTTTTTTGAAGGCTATCAGAATATTTTGGACATCCTGAAAATTAAGCATTTTAATATAGACTGGTCTTGGCAATGAGGCTGATTGCTGTCTCCGGAGTGCTCTGTGGGCTCTTTCGATACTGTATTTGTACGCAGGATTTGTTTCTTTGCAGAGACTCGTGAATATTTGTGCTGCAACATCAATTAGTTGACTAGGCTCGTATTTTTCGTTTAAGCCTCTAATGATCAAGTTATTTCTTCTGCTTCGCGCTTCCAGGTCTACGATCTTGGATTGCATGGAGCTAATAGTTTTGTCTTTAAGTTGGAGAGATTCTTTTAGGGAGTGAATTTCAAATTCATTTGCCTTGGATCTCTCCTCTACCAGATCTAGTCTATCCACAATTTTGTGTAATGATGTATCAAAGGTGTTGAATTTGGCCGACAGTTCTTGGATGGCATCTTGTAGAGGTGCGAGCGCATTTTTTAGCTCATCCATTGCCAAGGCGTTTTCAGATCTTTGTTTAACCGGCTCTTTGGAGTGCTCCAGTACAGGTTTGGACGACCTCAGTCTTTTGGCTTCTTTTTCAGGGGAGGTAGTGATAGCTGACAGTTTAGATTTAGTAGTTTGGATGTCCATACCTTCCGATTCCCTCGACATTCTGTTCATTGCACTTCAAGTTACGATGATTCCAGGAGCTGTCACTGGATATAGTGCTGGAGTTCAGGCCTCTAATAGCCACGTGCTGGAACGATTGCACACACCAAATACTTAATAACTGCTCTTGTTATCGATCAAGATATTTATAGTAACCACAATTTTACTCACAGAGGCCAGTTATAAGTAAATTTAGCAAAAAGTACGAGGTCAGCCTGTGATTACTCAATTTGAACAGTAAAACCAGAAGATAGAAACTGGAGCTATAAGGAGAGGGTACCTATCAGACGCCCACCATCTTGGATCTCATACACCTATCAGTTTTAAAAAAAATAAGATTGTGTCATCTAGCCCTATGAATTCATAGTAAATAGAATGGGAAGAAGTGAAGGCAGTCACAATTTGTAGTAACTGAAGCCATGAAATTTAAAGATGCTTGCTTCTTGGAAGGAAAGCTAAGGCAAGTTTGGATAAGATGTTAAAGAGCAGAGACGTTACATTGCTAGCAAATATTCGTATAATCATGGCCATAGTTTTCACAGTAATAGCATAAGGCTATGAAGTTAGCTGTAAGTAAGGTTATACACCAAACAATTGGTTCTATATTGGTTCACCAAAATGCCATTTCAGCGAACACCTAATCAGCAACACCAATTCAGCGAAAATCGTTTCAGCGATTGGCTGAATTTACCAAGGGCAAAGAAGTAATTGGCCAACTACACAACTTTGCCCTTTTCTCCAGTGTAGTGCAATCTCAGATTTGGCATATATAGTTGGGGGGACAGTGGGGGGTGAAGCCCCCCACTTGGGTGGGTTTTGATTTGCTTAGATGTCGGTCCATTGTGCTGTAGGGCAATTATTTTCTTGCCGTTGGTAAATTCAGCGAATTGCTGAAAAGATTTTCGCTGAATTGGTGTCGCTGATTAGGTGTTCACTGAAATGGTTATTTCGGCGTACTAATATAGACCTGAAAAATTGATGCTTTAGAACTTTGGAGTTTGAGAAAACTTTAAAGAATTTCAAGGACTCCAAAAGATCAATTGAATACTTGAGGTGATAAATCTAGACTGTTCAATGAAAAGCTTGAATGAAAAACTGAATTATGTATGTTTTGGTTGCATAATGAGAAAGCAGGAATCACTGGAGCAAGTTAGTGATGTTGGGAAAGCTTGAAGGCAAAAGAAGAGGGCAGCAAAGGCTATGATAGACAGACAATATTACCAAAGTAATGAATGTAAATTTACAAGAACTTAGCCATTGATGGACAGACAAGCTGAACTCCGTGAGATTGTAAAGAGTTGGACTTGACTGAACAAGAACTAGGCAAGGCAGTGTTTTTCCCATATAAATAAATGCACAGTGAAGCTAATTGACTTGTTTACAGAATTTGCATGAAATTTGTCTTGCTTAGATGTCATTGGTACATTAATGAGAACATGATGAGCCATTCTGGTTGTTACCATTTCCTGGTCCATGACTAGTGAACAGTGGCATATCTTGACCATATTTATTACTCTAGTAATGTTTCTTTAATAGTTTCTGGAGACTTTGTGTTTGAGTTGCTCTGTTGTACTGTATTAACATCAGTACTTTTCACTAACTTCATGGCTTGCAGGATGTCACTAGAATTTTAGAGTGGGAGTTTCATAGAGCACATTAAGATGCAAGCGGATGAAAAGGAGTATGTTTAGTCACAGGCTAGCTGATGCTACATTCCTAATCTCTTAATGCCTTTTATTCTTTCACCATTACATACAACAAATCCACTTGTGTCTTGGCTATTGCTTCTGACATGTTCAGTGTAGTGCTGTGTTCAGATGCATCTATTTTAGCTTTATGCCTGTGATATTATGAAGGCTACAAAAGCAGAAATTCTGTGATGCAGCTGCTTAAAGCCCTGCCAACGTGAGCCTATTTTCTGTTTCATTCTTTGTTTTGCCTCTGACACTTGTTCTGCTCTGTTCATGAAAAGATTAAGTTGAAAACTTGGATGAAGAATAACTCACTTCTTTTGAAGGAGCCACTTTGCTGTTATATGATGACAGACCTTTTGCAACTTATGAAGCATTGTTTTTCTATGCCACTTCATTGGAGAATCGGCTGTTGGCAGATAATTCAGTGCAATCGCTGTAAGCAGTGAAGTTGTATTCGTTCTCAAGTTGGTCAGTTTGTTGGTTGTTACTGCAGTAGTTAAATTGGTACACTAGAGGGTATACATTTCATGAGGTGGAGTATATTAAGTGAGCCAAAGAATTTCTGCTATGTGAGGAATTTATAACTGCCTGCCTTCCTGTTGTGTTATTTGCTTTCTAGGTACTTGAAACCAATAAAGCCATGCTATTCCTCTGCTGCAAATCTCTGTAAAGCTTGAGTAAATTATTTCAACTGGCATAACAGTACTTTTCTTACTGTTTAGGATTGCAATTCAACATTTTGTGGGTATGTTTTCTTAAAGGAAAAACCCCACCTTCTTGTACAGTTTAAATGAACTCTTAAGTTGCTTTTCTCCTTAGAGTATAATTCCAGTACTGTGTAGGTACCTGAAACCTGCATGCCACCTAACTTTCATTTCTTCATCAAAGGAAGGGAAAGACCGCCCACTTTTTTAAGCTTACTTCTCACACAAGTTGCAGAGGAATTTGTCAACACCTGCATGACATGCACAGACATAGTGAAATGTGCAGTCAGGAGCTCAGGCTGCTGTAAACAACACAGAGAGCTGTGAAACTGTTTTCCATTGTCTTTATTCCAGAGAGGAAGAAACCTTAGACTGATTCACAGCTGCTACCAATGTAGCCATGCCTTTCATAATAAAACAGAGCAGTTAGACTGGCCAGTGGTTCAAAGACAGTTGTCACCTGTTTTGACAAATTTACAGGAACAGCATCACTGTATTGAAATGCTAAGCTTTAAACTTTAAATGTTTGTTTTTTATACTGATTTACATTTTAAGATGACTTGAATGTAGTATCAAACATGTCTGTGACATTTAGAGAAAAGTCAGAAAATATTTTTTTGTAATTCTTGTAAAGTATCAACATATTTATAATATATATAGGGGGAGAGGCTGTCAACTCATATTGGCCTACAAAAAGATACTTTGAGCAAAGGCCTGCAATTTAGTAACTGTTTTGATTGTAGCTGTATAATTTCTTAATATACTATAAAACAAGCCCTGAGACACAAGTGATGAGGACCATTCAAGAAATACAAAAAGCAGACCTGTTTTGTTGTAGCCTGTCCAGACAGTGTATAAGATGACAGTGATTGACACTAATCCCATTTTATGTCAATGGAATGGGAATACACTACTACTTCCTTATATCTAGCATGACTCGTGTAAAGCAGACTTGAAATGGATTATGGAAAAGAGAAATGCTTGAAGAAAAATAAGATCCCATTGTAAGCCATTTTGCAGAAAACATATTAAAATTCTATAAGAAGCAGTCTGAGTGATTTTGAGATGTTACATTAACTCAGAAACAGAAATAGACTGAGAAAATAGATTTTTTTAGTTCTAAGGCGGAGTTTTCGTTTAACTGTTTTTTAGCAAATTTACTGTCAGTCAAAATTAACTTTATAGTTCATACAAATGGAAACATGGCTAGGCTTAAAAAGTCCCTTTACATTTGTTAGCATAATGTTCTCCTATGGTCCTCTAAAATTACATTTATCCAGGTGACCATTTCTGTTGGACGGATCATTGCAACACAGACTGTGGTGTAGTCAGAAGAGAAGACTCAGGAGTGGAATAGTTAAGCAATAACCAACGACGTGGTGTGGTATATTGAAGATTTACCCACAGTTGGCATGGTTTAATCATGAGGGCGAAGCCCAAGTGATTAAATAAAGCCAACTGTGGGTAAATTTCAATATACCACAACCACGGAGTCAGTTATTGCTATTATACAATGACATTAATTAAGAAAAAAAAATACTTACTTTTCTTAAATAATGTCTTTGTATAATGGCGCATTACTGTTCTTCCGATGGTGGTGGTATACTGCTGTTCTTACGCATACCCAGTACATCAGTGCTTTGAAATGGAAGCAATGGAGAAAAGAAAGTCTCCATTGATCCGTTCTTTTTTTTTTTTTTTTAATTTATTAAAAAATAAATAAGGTTTTGGACACTTTATACCAACGGAAAGAAGTCTGGGCAACTGGATCTTTTTCCATTGGTATATTGTGGGATTTACAGTGGGCATGCTGGCCAATCAGCGTGCATGTTTTGGAATATTAATGGGGGGGGGGGGTCATTGTATAATTGCAGAGTTTGTTTGTGCAAAATTAATGTACTTACTAAACTAAAACTAACTCTTCGGTGTGCATAGTACACTATCACTTAGGAAGAAGCATATCAGCTAAAGGGCAGCTATACACGCACAATGAACAAATATGTATTGGCTCCTCTGTGCAGTATTAATGTCCTTGCATTTTTGTTGGTATTTTGGTGTTATTTTATTATGTATTACAGTAAACTCTCAGTTATTCGGAACTCAAGCAACCAGGAAAAAAAATTGAAGAAATACAGTGCAATTTTCATTTGTTGGACAACAATAAAACCTTATGTACTAGTAGTTTTAGAGTTTTAAAAAGGAAGATAGGAATAAATTCCCTCTGTCCTCAACCTAAGAACAAGTCAAACCAAACAAACAGTATAGGGTACAGTATTAGTCAGGCCTATTTTTAATAGGAACTCTCAAGCAAACCAACTACAGTTATCTAGAATCTACAAATCTCCATGGATGCCAGTTAACTGAGAGCTTACTGTATGCTCTTTGTTTTTCTTTTTTTTTTTTTTTTTTGGGGGGGGGGAGGGGGGAGGGGGCAGCCATTCAATTTCTGTTTTTAACCAAGGCTGTATCCTATAGTGTTTTCCAGTGTGGCATCTTTTTGGCCTTCCTTTTCATCATTACTAATAGAACTGCAGTGCTTTGAATCCAGACTTTAACTCTCGAGTCAGTTTTCATATTTTTACTGATGCCTCTAGGTATTTAATTTCCATCTCCCAGAGAACATGTTATGATCCTCTTCATATTTAGCACATTTTGTGACTGGTATACCTCTTTATCCATAATTTATCATTTTCCTTTACAAAACCAAGAAAATTAGCCACTGTTGCTTGCAAATGTATGAAAATAGCCAACAAAGAACTTTATCTATGAAGTCTACCTTCAGTTTGTTTCTGCCATATGCTTTTCCCGTGCTTCCATAAAATCCATATTTTTCCCTATTTTGTTTTGTACTCAGCCACCTCTGCTGGTAGCCTATTCCACTACCCTAACACCCACCATGTAAACTAGTATCTGTTTATACCCATTCTAAATATAGTGCCCTCTGCTTGCCACTTCTTTCTTCTTCTTCACCACTCACCCATCTGTCTGAGTTCTAGACCTCCCACCTGTCCTCTCACTGTACTCTTATATTTTCCCCTCTCTCTTCTTTTGCACTGGGCATGCCCCCCAGCATCTTTAAGTCTTTCTCCGTACCCCAACTCTTCCATACCATTTCTCATCTTAGTCTTTCTTTACTTTTCCATTGGTCCTACTTCCTTTTCCTTCTTAGTTCTGCAGAATTATACTCATTAACTCATCTGATTTTTTTATGCTAGTTAATCTGCTTCTGAATCATGGGTGTCTGAATCTTCCTCTGATAGGGTTCCATTTCCTCCTGTTAGCAGAATGCTAATTTGACCGCCCTCCCTTTTCTCCTTTTTAACCCTCTTGACTTGAGTAACAGGGTGAAGCAGAACATGTAAGTTCTACAGAATTACACATATTACAGCAGGTATGGTGCTGCGGTAGCGTTGTCGCCTCACAGTTAGACGTTGCACGTTCGATTCTCAGTTAGAGCGTCTTCTGTGTGTCGACATGCGTGAATGGGTGTTCCTTCGTTGAAAGTTGTGCGTTAGGCCCGGCAAGCCAGCACGTAAAAATCTACTGCCAATCATTAGCGGACTGGAGTTCCACTGTGGCGACCCCTAACCGGGAAAAGCTGAAAGACAACAGGTGTTTAACCAGTGATATGCATAATGGTAGTATGACCATGGATTCCTTTGAATCCATCCTGTTGCTGTGTAACACAGAATGTTATTGGCATTTATACCTTTTTCTGCCTCTACTGTCTCTCTATCCACACTGCTAACTTACCCTACCCTCCCTCCCTCTACACATACTCCTCCTGAGGTTACACTGATACCTTTTCCACATCTATTCCTACTATCTCGTCTATCACATTCTACCCTTCTCTACTTGTACTATGCTACGCCTTCACCAGTATAATCTGTTACCATATTTCATGACCTTAGAATATTAATTATTGTTACGATAATCTATTGTGCAAATAATGCTGCATCTTCGTGTTATCAGACTTTCCATATAATTTATGCTTGAAGACTATGACTTTATTATGTCTGTTGAGTTTTTATTCTGACAAACTAATGTGCAGTTTTTCAAATTGTATGCTTGAATGTTATGACTTTATGTCTGTCTGTTATGTTCTCATTCTGACAAACTAATGTGTTGTTTTTATATTTGTGCTTGAATGCTAAGAGTTTGTCTGGCTAGTTTTTCATTCTGTTAACCATATGTATCCGGAGCTTTTTTCCCTAGGCTTCCGCTGAAAATGGGTACCTCATGACCTAGCTAGGATTTCCCCATAAACAAATGCCAAATAAATAAATTTACTAAAATCAGCACACTGTTTTTGGTTATTTTTCTTAATGGCACTCTTATCATGTTCATCTTCTTTGCTGTTAACACCTCCCATCAAGTGTCACCCTTTACGTTTCTGTTGTTATAACACTGGCACCATTTACTGGCCCCTTCAGACACAATCTTCTCTCTCCTGTCTGTAAGATTACTTCTGTGCTGCAAATCTATTGCAGGTCTTGTCCCTATTTTAGTGTCTTTTGAGTACAAATCAGCTGTACAGTTTTCATTTGAAAGGGATTGTAAAGCTTTATGTCAGAAAGTGTTGGTATTAGCACAACAATTCCAAGACCGTTCCAACTGAAGTCTCTAGGAAAAGGAAGGCCATTCGTCATCACCCTTGTGGAAGATTTTGAGAAGAAGAATCCTTAGCTGGAAAATAGGGTAATCTGATTGGGTACTTCATACTGTGACACTTTCAAGTTCCACAAGTAGAACAGTGAGTGTGCAATGCAAAGGTGTTGATGCTTAAAAGCATAATCACAAATCTGGTTTTCAGTTTATGCTTGTGGTTGTTACAGTTCAATTTCTAATAGTGCTTAAACTACTTTGCCATCCTCACCTCCATTTTTTTAATTTACAGTGACTTAAGTAACACAGACCCCTGACACTGGTCATTGATGTCTGTTTGTTACTAAGTACAGTTTGGGAATGTGTTTGCAGTAAGATAGAATTGGAGGGGACCACAAACTGATGTCTACCAATTTATCCAAATGAACTGCCTTCTAGTCATATAGTGCCCTCTCTCCAGTGGGTACAAAGGAGGCAGCTAATGATTAGATCTTTCATGGTGCAGGGGCCTTTCTGCAAAAAGGGTGCCATAATTAGTCTTTGAGTGTTGTGCCACCTGTGAGGAATAACTGTGGAAGCTCAGTCCATTACTAAGTTTCCCCCCCTTATCCTTCCAAAATGTAAGAACACACACTGTACAGTACGTGACTGCAGTACAACCTAGTTGTCATGTGGCAGAGGTGGTATCAAGTTAAGCAGCTAAACTATTAGGTCATAAAGTAAAATGACTTAATTCAGCAATGTTTTGGTGTATTGGAGTGTGACGCTATTGTTTGATTGCTGATGGAAGAAACTGAGTGTGCAACTAAAGCTGAACATTTTGACATTGAAGTGAGGTACAAGTCGAAGCAAGGCAGCCATACTGCTCTGCATTGATTGAGTAGAGATTCAACAAAATTAATGCACTTAATGTTACTAAAGTAATAAACATTGCTAGTAGCAAGAACTGAATTGTGAAATTGGACTGGATTATTTGCAACATATTTGAAACACCAAGACATGCTGCAGGTGGATTGGATCCCTAGGTGTGTGGTGGGTGTGTGTGAGTGTGCCTTCTGTGGAAGGTTGGGGCAACAGGCAACACACCGCAAAAAAACTACTGCCATACTGCACACAAGTAGGTGATCCATGATCTGGCGAACTAACCGGGAAAGCGAAGAAGAAGAAGAAGAAGAAGAAGATTTGAAACACCAGGAGTGCTGCACACGATCCAGGACCTCTAAGGCAGATAACTCAGTGCTATGGAAGGAAGACTAAGACATCAATGTGCAAAAGAATAACCACAATTTTACTATAGCCAAGGCTGAATGGTATCTCCTCTATGCTGACACATTCCCAGGACCTGCTCTAGCTTGCCCATAATCTCAAGAAGTTTTTTTTAAAATCCAAACAGCAGTCTGACTTATATTGTCTGTGTGTGTGTGTGTGTGTGTGTGTGTGTGTGTGTGTGTGTGTGTGTGTGTGTGTGTGTGTGTGGGCTGCTAAAAGGAGGAAATGGTACTCGTATCAGAGGAGGATAAAGACACCCTGGTTTCAGAAGTAGATGAGCTAGCATAAAAAGTCAGGTGTCTACTCCCTTCTCCATGCCCATCACTGAGGATCTCTTATGCTGTGCTGTCCAGAGAATGTCACAGGATGAAGGAAGCCTTCAGGTGCAGCAGAATAGTTCTCACAGACATATCTCAGATACAGGGATTCTATGGTCTACTTGAGCCAAAGCCAATTGCTGTACCTCTAGTCTAAGAAGTCTTGAAAGATGTGTTTGTAAATGCACCTTTGGAGCTGGAATCTTTCTCCCAAACCTGTAGGAAGTATGGCTGTTTCTACAAGATCCAGGATTCACATAAGTTTCTGTAGAAGAATCGTCTAGCTGATCCTGCTGTAATGTTCCTGAATTCTGACAGGGGAACCCCTTTATCTCCATGTGAGAATCCCATTTCCAATTACAGGAAGGGTAGGCTGTGATCATCTGCTTTGAAAAAAAGACTTGTACCTCGGCCCGTCAGGGCCTTCAACTGCCAGACACACATGATGAAATTTCAGGAGTCCCTATTAGCTCAATTGAAGCCTGTGGCAGAGGAATCTGGGATAAAGACTTAATAAGGGAGATGCTTGAGCTGTGTAACCTCACTGCTGTGGTTACTAAGACTCTCCATGAAATGAGGTTATGATGCACAAGATGCATCATGCAGAGCTGCCTCATATTGCAGAGGGTAAAGCTGCTGCTGTTACTATGTCCCAGACAACCCATGTTCGATTAGTGGTAAAGGAGCTGGAGTGGTTGCAGTTGGAGGGTAGGAGTGAGCAGCCAATATCAGCTCATCCATCTTGGAGGTATGGGGGGAGCCTAATGGCTTACTGCAAAATATGCAGCATATGGGCCCAACCAGCTCCATGGTGCATGAGCTATATGAGTCTCTCGGTCAGTAGTTTGCATAGATGTGGAAGCATGCATGCACCTCTAAAGGGCAGCACTCATTGAACTGCCAAAGCTCCTGTAAGGGAACGGGATGATATTGCACTAGATCCTTGATTTCCTCATTAGCCCTGGACTAGGGTTGGGTTGAGCACAGGGAGGCTAAGATGTATATGATTGACAGAGTGAACAAGGAGAGGATCTGAAGGCAGCTAATGGTCAGATGCACAGGAGAAAAAAAAAGATGCATCATGCAGGGCAGCAGCTACTGGGACTGTGATTAGTAGACATGCCTAGCTGAGGTTCTGCCCCTTCCAAACCTTGTGAAGGTGGAGCATCTGACTTCAGCACTAGACAGTGGGCTCCTCTTCAGACCCCCCAGCTAAAAAGGTGTTTCAAAAACTTGGGGGGGGGGGATTTAAAACCATACAGTCTGTAAAACAGCTTTTTTATTCCCAGCCTCTGAAATGTAGATGAATTACCATTCCAAATACTAGTCTGTTTACCTTAACAAGAAAAAGGCAAAATATCATAAGAGAAAAAAGACGTGGTCCATAAAAATGGCAAGCAGAACAAAGTGACAAACCTGAGGACCCTTACGGCCATGACCCCCAAATGGAGCAACTGTGACTTATTCAGACTTATCCCTCTCCTCCATAAGAACCCCACAACCCCCTCCTGCAAATTCCTGTCCACCCAGAAGGGGGCGTACTTGGGCCTGTTTGTGAAGGTGTTGGAGGCCATCACCCAGGATAAGTGCTTCCTCACCATTTTGAAACAGGAATAAAAGCTCCATTTCCTCAACAGACCAAAATTCTGAGGAATTTCTTCCATTTCCAAGGAATAAACTAATTTGGTCTCTGTTCTTATAGAATGAGTACTAAAAGAGGAAGAGAAGACAAAATTTTATTTCATTCCCAAGAAAATTAACTAGTCAAAAAATATAAATATAATAAATGAGGGCATTTAAGAGACCATTTCTGTATTTGTCAAGGATTCACAGTCGGTCTAAAAAATAGATTTTGTGCTGTAGCCTGGCCCAACTCTCTCATCATGCACATTTACGTTAATTGTGGGAGTACCAGAAGGACTAGAAGTGCCAAGAGGATCAGTCCTAGGTCCACTGCTTTTCTTTATATTCACAAATTCTCTGCATGCATGTAGAAAAGGGATTGCTGATATAATACGGCAATGACTCCACTGTCATATGCAGTGCTGGCAGTATAATTACTGTACTACTTGAGATGTAGGATGGCTTTATTAACCTTGTATAGTGGTTACAGAAAAGTAAAGTGGTCCTAAACAAATGGAAAACCAAAATGACTGCATTTGGAAAACATTCTGAAGAGGCCGAGGACATAGCGAACAAAATGATCATCTTCAGATCATTGGGTCCTTTTCAAATTATTCATACCTTGAAATATCTTGACATTACTGTAGTTGCTATACTAAACTTCCATGAACATGTGCAAACGTGTACTAGAAAAGAAGTTGTTAAAAAACTTGCACCCAGCCCTGTGCCACAGACAGACGAAGCTCTGACCATGACCCAGATGGCCTGTGTTTGACTGGCAGGATGGGTGATGAAAGAGTTGGTACAGGAAGATGGGCGTGAGCAGCTGACATCAGCTTGCCCATAGTAGGGGGAGGGAGCCAGCTGTGGCTTACTGCTTGGGTGACATCTAAAGCACTGGTTGTTGTTCTCACAAGTTACGAGTCTGCCAACCACAGTCTGTTAACATTGAGCTGCATGACATTGAGAAATCACGTGTGGTGGTATGCATGCCCCCTTGGACATGCAGCAGTTGTGAAACTCAAGAGTGCTGCAGTGGGAGTGGTGCTTTAGGGGCTATACAGGGATTAATACACTGGATCAGGCAGACTGGCCCAGTCAGTATCACCCGACTCTTACTTCTCCAAAAAATTAATAGATTGAAAAGGCTGTATGGTTTATTTATTATTTATTTTATTTTACATTTGTTTACCGGGAAAGTCCTACTGGATATATGTCCATTTTCAGCGGAGGCCCAGGGGGAAAAGCTCCAGAAAGCAGAGTATAAATACATTAGGAATGGTTGGGGAACAAAGGGACCATAGAGCTGTCACCCAAATCAGAAGGGCCTGGCTTATGCCCTGAAAGAGGGATGAATGTGTTAGTGGGATGCAGAAAGGGGAGACATTGCACAAAAGTAATGGATGGGGGAAATTAAAAAAAATGAAGATCTTTATAGAATAAGAATGTAGCTACCCATTTCAAAATGTAACATGCACATTCCATATTTTTCTCCCTTTTTTTTGGAATTATAGTCGCTAGCAATCTGAAAAAAGAGTATTCACATATTAAGAAGATATACAACATAATGTCTGTGAGCTGGAACAGAGGATAAGGTTGTAAACTGTAGTTTCTGCAGTACAGGGTTTGATTCCTTCAACCCACATTTGCCTACTTTGTGACCCTGAGCAAGTCAGAATAGCTATATTTGCAGCTACCCATTTTTTTACACCATTGGAAAATACTGAAAGTCTTTAGGTTTTTGTTGTTTTTTCAAGCTAAAATGTGGTATATGTACCTTGCTTTCACACAAACCTTTATAAAAACCTCTGTTGTGAGTTGCCTAACATGCTAAACTGGTGTACACTTAAAAGAGATCTCAGGTCCATAAAAAAGAAAACTTCTAAAGCAGACAATCAGACAACACAGTACCTTCCTCCCATTAACATGGAACATTCCTCTTCTTTAAGTAACATTGCTCATTCCTACGTCAGGTTTTAAAACACAATGTAAAACTCTGTTACATTATCTGTGTCCTGCAATTTCTGAGGTATAGCTTAAAACACTCATAGGTAGGTACTAGGCTATCTGCCCGAAGGCATTTATAAACCTAGCTGGAATGTGTTGGCTTTCGCTGCCCCCTTAGATTAGTTCCCTGTGCCTCTGTCCAGCAGAGCCATTGAAGTGATCCCCGGGGTAAACTTTCTGTTTCCCATCCACTCTTCAAGGTTTCTCTTGAAGAGGGTTAGCGAGGAGCTCTGCCTAATTTAGATTGGAATCTTGTTCCAGAGCATGGGAAGTCTCTGGGACAGGAATCTATCCCTCCAACACATCCTATTTATTGTTGTGGTGAGGTTTAGATCCCTAGAGCATGTGGCTCGAGAGGATATGGTTTTCTTTAGGTGGAGCATGTCCATCAATTCTGGGTTGGACATGGCCTTGTATATCAGGCAGAGATCACCTCTGAGTAGGCGGTATGTAACCAAGTACAGCTGGAGTTTCTTCAGTCGAGCTGCATAGGGCATCTGTTAGAGGCCAGTGATCCCCTTGGTGAGGTACTTCTGTGGTCTTTCCAGCTGATGGAGGTGTCTTGTAAGGTACATCCCAAATGGGGCGTTGTACTCTATGATGGGTCTGATGAGTGATGAGTAGAAGGGCACAATGACCTCTTTTGATCTGGAAGCAAACCCTGTTGTGATTAGGTGGGCCACATAGAAGGATTTTCTAACTACTTTGGCAATGTGATTATCAAAGGAGAGGTTACTATCTACTTGGGTCCCCAGATCCCTTATTACATCTTCCGTATTTAGGGGGCTACCACCTATGTGGTAGTTTGTGGGTACTTTGTTTTTTCCAAAGGGGATGACTATGTACTTTTTGGCATTTAGCTTGTGACCATGGTTTTGACACCAGATATCTGTCTCAGTGAGACCCTTTTGGAGGATGTCTTTGTCTGCCGGAGAGTCAGTTATATCCCCTAGTTTGCAGTCGTCTGAGAACTTGGTCAGCCATAGTCCTCCTGCACTTGCCTGTACCTCGGAGAAGTATATGCCGAACAGGAGGGTTCCTAGGACTGAACCATGGGGAACGCCACTTGTAACCGGTTTAGAGTCAGACCTAGCTCCCGCAACTCTTACCATGTGGGTTCTGTCCGTGAGCCATTTGGCAACCCATCTTGTGATGTGCGGGTTTATGTTCAGGCTGTTGAGCTTGTCTATAATACCTGAATGAGGAATGGTGTTGAAGGTCTAGATAGGTTGTGCGGACAACCTTTACCCTCGTCTATAGCCTTGGTAACTGTCTCAGAGAAGTCCACCAGGATTAGGAGGCATGATCTGCCCTTAACAATGCCGAACTGGGTAGGGTCCAGTTTGGAGGTTCCCAATGTCTCTGTTTATGAGATCCATGATGATGTGCTCCATAACCTTGCAGACCAAGCTAATCAGGCTTATAGGGCGATAATTCCCGGGGTCTGTTGTGGTTCCATCTTTGTGGAGCGGAATAACCATTGCTGTGCGCCACTCTATGGGCACATAGCCTGTGGAGAGGCTGAGTTTGAACAGTGTGTTTAGGTGAGGGGTTAGTTCATCTTTGAGCTTGTGTAGGATGCAGCCTGGGATACCGTCCGGTCCCATTGATGCTGTGTTTTTGGCTTTGGAGAGGGCTGTTTTAACCTGAGTGTCTGTGATTTCAGGGGCACTACATTCTTCTGGTATGGTTATGGGCCATTTTGGGGGTGAGAGGGGGGTGAAGTTTGCACTGAACCTATCTGCCAGGATGTTGGCGATATCGGTCGGGTCACTGTATTTTGTGCCATTCTGCACTAACTCCGAGCAGATCTGAGAATTGCCACTTAGATTCTTGACATAGCTAAAGAATGCCTTATGGTTATATTTGGAGTCCTTGGCAATTTTTCTTTCAAAGCTAGCCTTGGATGATTTTATGAGGGATCGTCGTTTCTTGCTGATACTGATCAGGGATGTCTTCCATTGTTGGGATTGTACTCTTTTCTGTACTAGTTTCCTCCTTCTGTTGTATAGCTTGTTTATGGCAGGGGTCCACCAAACTGGTTTCCTTTTCTTGGAGGAGTGAGTCTTGGTTTTGCTTGGGATAGCACGATACATGCATTCTTGTAGGTGCCCGTAGAGTGCACTAGTAAAGGATTTTGCAGCTTGGACAGCGTTATCCTTTGGCATAGGGGCTTTGAAACTTTCCACCTCGGTCTTAAGTAATGTGTAGTTTGCTTTTGAAAGGTTTTCTCGGTGGTTTCTTTGACCGGGGATGGAGGCGGAATGCGGATATCCAGAGTGACTAGTTTATGGTCAGATCTGACCAGTGAGGGTTTGACCTCCAGTGTGGAACACTGGTCGCTCATGTTGGTGATGACCAGGTCCAATATGTTGTTACCTCTGATGCGGGTGTTGACCAGTTGATCCAGGGTGTTTGAGTTTATAAATTCTAGGAAATGTTGGGCAAGTGAGTTAGTACTTGAGTAGTTCTCCCAGTTAATGTTTGGGTAATTGAAATCACCCAATATCAGGGTGCTTGTAGGACCTTTATGTTTCTCACTGTTTTCAGAAATGCAGAATGGGGGTCCTGGGACATGGTGGGTGATCTGTAGCAAGCTACAATTTGAATTGCAGTTTTGCCCATTGATAGTTGCACGTGGATGATCTCTGAAGTATCGTGCTGTGCCACTAACCTGGAGGTGTGGGTATATTTGAAAATGGATTTTGGTCTGAGTTTGTGTCCAAAATGTACGGTATGAGATATAGCCTGGTAGTGCTGGGGTGCTCTCTGGACCCTTAAACCAGGTTTCTGTTACTGCACGTATATCGATTTTCTCCATACTGAGGAGTGCCTCGAGTACGTGTATTTTGAGGTTTAGACTTCTGGCACTGAGTAGCATTACCTTTTTGTTACTTGTGCTATTTATGGCGTTGGGTTTGTCTTTTGAGCTTTGCCTAAAAAAGGCACTAGGGGGGTGGCAACAGCCTTGGTCATTATTCGAAAGCCTAAGGGTGACAGGTGCAAGCCATCTCTAGTGAAACAGTGTGGCTTGTAGAGCATGTCATCCCAAGCTGACAGACACTGGATCCCCTTTGAATGACACCAGAAGTCTAGCCAATTGTTGAAACTGATATTTTTTTCTTTATACTGTGGTAACATTCTTGGTAATAGCAGGATGCTACTTAGGGTCAGGGTCATACCGGCCTGGGCAACGTGATCAGAGAGCTCCTCCATGTCTCTTTTCATGTAGTCCAGGGAGGTACGGCTCAGGTCATTCACACCAACATGGACAATGACAAAGTCATATTTGCACTTGTTCTGGAGTGACCTGAGTGCTTGTGTTATGTGGCAGATCCTGGCACCCGACAGGCAGCTAACAGTAACCTTCTCCTTGTTCAGCCTAGTGAGTAGGACATCAGTGTGCCTGACTATAGAGTCACCTATTACTAGTGTATTGGGTATGTTATTTTGCCTTAAGGGCTGTGATTGCGTGGCACACTGGTTTTGTGAAGTATGTGTTTCATGGTTTGTGTTGGGGGGTGGAGGTTGCTTGAATGTCTGCTTTGGAGGTCTCTGTTGCTTTTGCATATTTTTATTTAGAGCATCCGTGTAAGTTTTCGTGTATTTGTGTGTTTTTTGCCGGTGCTGGTTTCATAGGTCTATGTGAGACTGGTGGTGTGATGCAAGTAATTCCCTTCTCCTCTTGACTGTCTGGTCCAGTCTTGGGTTGAGAGAGCTTAGCCTCCAGTTTGGATGTATATTTGCATCTCTCACATGTATTAGTGTTTGGTGGTAGGAGGAGAGGGTTGTCGGTGTACATGAGGCAATTGTAACATTCCCTCAAAATGCCCAGATTCACCAGTTGGACCAAGAGAGTACACCTGAAACTGCCCTTTGGGCATGCCTGGATAGGTACAGTGAACTGTTTTACTGACTGGCTGGTAAGGTCAAACAGAGAGCCTTGTCCTTCTTTACAGTGTAGGGGGGGGGTCTAGTGCTAAGGTTTATTAGTGCTTGCTATGAGTTTTGAGCAAGTGCCGGGCTGAGAAGTGAGTGGTTTGAGTTCCTAAGTTGAAAGTTTGTCTAGTTCCAAGGGAAAAATTGAAGAGTAGACTTTGTGGATCCAGGAATAGTTATACCCTAGCTAACCGGCGCTGCCCAGCATACAAAACTATGCAAATGTGGGTTTTATAGCAGGGAAATAAAAGAGAGAGAAATTAGCCCAAAATGGCCAATAAACTTCTAATTTCTGGCCTGAAACCACTTCTCCAGAGACAGCTAGGTTGCTCACAGCTCCCCTCTCTCACAGGTGAACAGAAAAACTTCCTTCTATCCCAGTAAGGTATGGGCAAACACAGAAACTTGTAACACAGCCTTGAATTCAGCACAAACCTTAAAACTGGACTATACCAGCTAATGCAGATACAATCAAAAAAACACTTTAAATGCACATAAATGGCTATCACACTTGAGTGTGTAGCCTACAACAGTTAAATAGGTAATTTAAACACAAAAACAACTTTGTTAAAGTGCAGGCAGTAAAATAAGTACAATATGTAGCTGAAACAAGCTTTTTAAATCACAGAAACTCTAAAAAATCTGAGTTTTAGGCGGAATTAGCTAAAGGCAGCAAGAAGATGCAGAAAAATGATCACTCCGAAGTATCTTTTTTGTCTTGCTGCTACTGTAGAACTCTGCAGGGCACCAGGCAGGAGCCTGCTGAGCTGTATACAAGTGCAAAAACCTAGCAAAAGCGGGTTTTATAGCAGGGAAATGAAAGAGATACTCACCAGTCTTTTAAGTTTGGTTATTATGGTCCTATTTTAACAACACCAGTTATGCTTAACCTTCATTTCCTGGTTACCTCTTCAGGGCCTTGCCACCTGTTATCTGCCAGAACATAATTTTCCTGGCACCTGAGCAGACACAGCTGTACAGATATTGTCACAAACTCTGATCACCAAAACTGAAAGACAGTAATTACTCTGACATTGCAATTACTGCTAGGATTCTCAGGTTTAACAAATGACACACGGTACAGCTGTACTGCGTGGTGTATATTTCAGTCTGTTCAGTATGGTTGATTTGAAGTTCATTCATGTATACTGTACGTGGATGTCATTTGCGCATTATGTTGTCATTTGTATATTTCATTGTGTATTATTTTCTTACTGATGTGGGAGTTTTTCTTCTGGGGTCCTCTGTAAAAATGGACATTATCCAAAAGAGTTAACTAATTGAAGTGTTTTAATTCTAAAAAATGTATTTGCTGTACAGATTATAATTTCATATTAATAATATTTGGTTGACTGGATCACAGGGGCCTTTTTTTATCAACGTTCATTTGTACCAAAACAGAAGAACGACTGCATCGGTATCAACTCCCTTTTTCCTATTTTGTACATGGAGTCAGGATGACTAATAGTTTCATGATGTTGAGGTTGAGTAAGGAAGACCCTCAAGAGGCTGTCCCATTTGAAAGGCAATGGGGTGTTTTGCACAACATCAGGGTTTGTCAGTGCCATGATAATTTGTTTCAGTGTAAAATCATGCTCAGTGCAGATATCACATTTCCTTTAGTAGACCTCAAGAGGAGCAGGCAAGTTTGAGTAGTTGTAATGTCAGCCTTGTTCTGTAGGGAGAATCAGCTTATCCTGTTTAACTTTTGACCTCTTCTCCTCAGTTCATAGATAGTCATTAAGCATCCAGTAAGGGAAACCATTACGAAAACTAGCCCGATTTTGCATTTGTACCAGAGCACTGTCGGCTTAAGTGACTTGCTCAGAGTTGCACAGTAGGTAAACAGAGGCTGAAGCAATCAAGCTGTGGACTTGCAGGAAGCAACTGTTCAACGGCTCATAGCCTTAATCTGTTGCACTGCCAAACCTCAGAGTCATGCTTCCCCTTTTAGAGAGTTCTAAGTTACATACCAGGAGTTTCATATTGAAGCACACCATCCCTTGACACCAGTATTTGTTCTATGTCATTTAAAGCAAAATCCTGATGCCATGTCTACTCTGTTGCACAAGGGAATAATGCCCTGACTACAATTCAGAAGACTTGAGATTGATTAGCAACTGTGGCATTGAAGGCGCTACTGAGGGAGTAGCTGACACTAGTGTGTCCATTCTGAAGGAAGAGAGGTAGCCTGACCTGCTGCATGACTGGCTCCTAATGGAGACAGGAGTGGAAGCATGCAGTATGTATGATGTGTCGAGACAACTGCACCAACTAAGTCATATGTACTCACAGTAGCCACAATCAGTCTGTGTATGGAAGTGCATGCATGGGTGCTATCAGGGCTGATTGTGGGCATTAGTGTAGGTCATGCTGCCACAGGGACCAGCGTGCAAGTCAAGGAAGTAAGCATCTTCCATCCATCACAGCTACGTGGATGATTGTCTCTGTACAACTCAACCATCACCCCAACCCCAGCAATGTAATTCATGTGGCAAACTTCCATTAAAGAGTGAGATTCCTGCTATACTGGATAATGTGGAGAGCAATATCTGAGGTGCTACACAGAATGAATGAGTTAAGCAGGGGGAAGGGGCTCGATAGCTGGCAGACATGAGGAGCAAAAAGACGTGGAAAGTTTTGCGGTTAGTGCAGATGACGCCCACATGATGGCTGCATGAAAAGTGGACTATGAGATGGCTATGACATTTCAGTGTGTCTGAAATCAGAACCTCTTTGTCTTGTATTTATTTTCTAAGTTTATTTTTCATTGAGAGATGAGAAATCATTTTATCCCTAGCAGTACCTCTTTTTTTTAAATGTTTTATTAAACATGGCATTTTAAAAAAAAGTGACATAGGTACATATTGAGTAATAGAAAAAAATATTACATTATCTTCTTTGTCATTTTTATCCAGTATATGTTTTATTATTAACAATCTTCATTCATTTCAACATTACATAAATTGGCCAGTTCCTGCCTTCCCATAAATTTCACTCCTCCTCCTGAACATTATTTTGCATGTATTGTTCCCACTTGTAATCTTTTATTTGTGCTGTGTATATGAGCATTAATTATGTAGATGTAAAATATCCCTTCTAATCAAGTAATCCTAAACCACCTTTTACTATGGGGGCAACTTATCCCAATTAACTCTTGCCCTTTTTCTCTCCCAAGTAAATTCCTTCAACTCTATTAATTATGATCCACAGCTTCTCCATTAGTTGATAAAAATATGCCTGATCTGTATATAAATATAGAGACTAGAAACATTTTCATTGCTTGTATCTTGCTGTCTGTATCCATAATTAACACTTCCAGCTTCTCAGTTTTTGTATTTTCTTTAGTCTCTTCCCACATATCCGTAGCTACCATAATAGAATCCTTTTTAATCCATACACCCAAGTACTTATGTCCCCATAAGTAATGGGTACTGCTCAACCTATTCACGTTTAGATACATAGTTTACTGCTACAGCCTTTATTTTTTCTTCATTTGTTTTATATCTTGAAATGACTTCAGACTGTCTCAAAATGTTCCACAGCACCAAAATATCCTTTTCTGGATTTATCGAGTACAAAGTAATATGCGTGAATAAAGCTAACTTTTATTGATTACCATACAGTGCTAATTTTGAATTTGTGAGTCCCTTATTTTCTTTGCTAATGGCTCTAAATATTCTTGCCAAGGCTTTTGATATTCGTTGTGACAGCTAGGAGCTGAGCTGGTGCCTAAATCAAGTGGGATGGGTTGGGGACATGAATATTCTACTGTTGCTGCTGCTGGAAGTTGAACTGTGTGTTTATATCCATAGATTTGTGTTTTCCCTCCCCACACATATGATTTTAGGCTCCTTTCTGGAATTGCCTTGAGTCCAGTTGGATTCACCCAAGATGAGAATATGGTTGGCAAATGAAGAATGACTACGAAAAGAAGAAAAACTACTAATCAACGCTTACTTGGTTAGAGATGTAATATAGCAAGAGGATAGCTAAGTTAACAATATCTATGTTGAGGCTTGTAGATCACCAAAATGTAAGAATCATGATTGAGTACAGGTACTAAAGAGGCTACCCAGAATTCTGTATACAATGAAGTAACACAGTGCATCTCCTCAACACACATGAGACATCTCAGCAGTATTATATGGATCTCATAATCTTTTAGCTGACTGAAGGTTAAGCTGAAGGTACAGATGAACAATTTAATAGTCTTTTTTTAAGCAGAAAAATAAGTCACAAATATTGAATATTACTTTAGAGTATAGTATCGGCTTACTTTTCAGATTGTGTTTGGATGTTTTTACCTTACAGAAATGGTTAACTGTTATCATAAAACAATATGCTCCAAAATATTTTTTGCCCATATGGCATTCGCCTGATATCCACTCAAACTCCCTACCTTGTTTGATTTGAATGTGTTCCACCTGGGTATTGTCTATGTTTAGAGTATGTGCAAGCTGGAGTGCAGTACAACCACTGTTATCACAGTCTGCCACGCAGAGGACATACACAGGTAATGCAACATCGAATGACGTTTCTAAAAGCAGTTATGTGTGCTTCTCAGGCAAGTTTAATAATATGACTGCCCACTGCATAATACGGATAGGAATTTGAAGAATGCATACATATCCTGTTGTTGCATCCTGCCTGTGAGAAAAAAAAACTTTAAGCTAGTAACAAATTCTAAGTCTGCTGTGTTCCCAAAGCAATACAGTAGCCTGTCACAATATAAAACAACACAGAGAAAGTGAAGTTGAGGAGCAGGAATTTTACGCTCATCTTTTTTTGCTGTGCTGTGTAAATACTGATGAGAGTATATCTCTCTTGTTTTCTTCTGTTTAAACTTCTTTGCAGTATGGCTTCAGTATGTGATTGTAATACATTAGTAAATGTTAGTAGTTTTGGGTGGCCACGGTGGTGCAGTGGTTAGCATTGCTGCCTCACAGCAAGAGGTTCTCCGGTTCGATCCTCGGCTCGGGTGCCTTCTGTGCGGAGTCTGCATGTCCTCCCTGTGGTCGCGTGGGTTTCCTCCGGGTGCTCCGGTTTCCTCCCACATCCCAAAGACATGCTGCAGGTGGATTGGACTCTCTAAATTGGCCCTAGGTGTGCGTGTGTGTGTGCCTTCTGTGGAAGGTTGGGCGCCGGGCTGGCAACTCGACACCGTAAAACTCCACTGCCATTCAATGTGCGGACAAGGTGATCTGCTGTGGCGACCCCTAACCGGGAAAAAGCCGAAAGAAAAAGAAGTAAATGTTAGTAGTTTTAGTATTCTTCATACTGTGGTGGATCAGCATTTTTTTTTTAATTATTGGGTGCAAGTTCATCTGATATATTATTATGGATTTCCTTTTCTGTTCCCTTTATTTTCTATATAAAAAGATGCCTCTGATATGCCTATTGAAACTGTCCACTCTCAGTTAAAATTTATAAATGAAGTCGTGCCTTACAGGCATAATTTTGTGTTGGTAAGTGCCATGTTATCACTGTACCAAAGGCTCCATCCACACTACAGTAGTCAGATGCAGCAAGGAGTATCTCAAAGCTATTTATTTGTTTATTTTTATTTTCAGCAAATTCGTTCTATTTTCATTCTAGAACATAACATTCGTATAAGGAAGAAGCTTGAAAGCCGTTGCCCACTAAACACACTATACAAAAATTAAAAGAAGTAGAAGCTTCTGCAGTTTAAATGGTATATGTGAGGAATTAAATGTTGTGTAGTATCATTTTGAGCATTTGCACTTCATTGACTTGGAAACATGCCCTAGGGTTCAGATGTATTGTTTAGGTGGCTCACAATGGCTAATTAATATGATCAAAGTAGCCTAGTGAGGCCCAAAGCTGATTAAGAATAGAACTGGGGCAATTAGCATGATGTTGAGTAACTAAGAATGCACTGGCATAAAACCCACAGACCACGTAAAGAAGAGCATAGTGTGATGATGGTCACATGACTGGAGGATCCCAGAAGTATGTCTATAGTAATCATGTGACTGTGCATTCACACATGCTGTGCCATACTCATGCTGCTACGAGAACTACCAAGAGCTTCTTAGCAAAGTCCCTTTATAACTTTTTCCTAATTAATGGGTTACAGTGGGTGATAGGTCAGAAGGGGGAAAGAACAAGTAGAACACACAAAAGGACAAGGGGAAGGAAAGACTGGGATTGGGGTGGGAAGTTAGTGGTAGATTTTTTTGTGGGCAAGTGCCTTGTAGGAATGGTAGTGGGTGTAGAAAAACACAAAGATCAACAATTGAGGTGCTGCCACAAAAGGGAGGAGACAAAGGAAAAGCACAGACAGACAGAAGACAGGACAAATAGGGATAGGGAGGGTTGGACTAGACTGGGGAGGAAAGTGAATCAGGGGGAAGTGGAACACCATGATGGGGATATGATGAGATAATATCTGCCTTTCCAGCCAGAGGTCAGTCACCTTTGTAACTTCCCCATCCACTGGATACAGCCTCTGGTGGCTTGATGGATAAGGTCAGGTAGCAGTGTGACTCTACCAAATACAGAAGGCTGTTCTCCAGTAGGCCAATGAAGATGTTCTTCGTGTTTCGCTGTTGCAGTCATTACATTTGGGTAATCTGCTGGCAGGTTGCCCTCAGTCGGCTGAATTCCAAAGTCTTGGGTCCTGCGTCAGTTGCTGTCTTCTCTTCCATGATGTCAGGGGTATAAAACATGCAGCTGACACCATTTTCTTTAGTCTTTCTTGCCGTGCGGTGCCCGAAGCAGAAGCATTTCGCAAATGCCGGTCGGCCGACTACTGAAATATTCAAGTTTGAGTTTCAGAACCAAAGTCTTCACTAAAGCTAAGTACCCCGTTGGGGAAACTTTTTTCTTGCTTTTTACCAATGTCAGAAAAAGTTAATAATTGTATTATAGGTTCATAGGTAGGTACTAGGCTATTGGCCCTAGGGCCTATACAAGCCTAGCCAAAAATGTACCCTGGCTTTCGCCACCCAAGAAAATTATTTTCCTTTGCCCCTGTCAAGCAGAACCACAGAAGTGATCCCCGGGGTGAATTTCCTATTACCCATCCAATCATCAAGATTTTTCTTGAAGAGTGCTAATGAAGAGCTCTGTTTGACATAGATAGGTAGTCTGTTCCAGAGTATGGGAAGTCTGTGGGACAGGAATCTATTCCTCCAGCATGTTCTGTTTATTGTGGTGACAAGGTTTAGGTCCCTAGAGCGTGTAGCTCGGAGGGATTGGGATTTCTTTAAGTGGAGCATGTCCAACAGCTCTGGGTTTGAAATAGCTTTGTATGTTAGGCAGAGATCGCCTCTGAGTAGGCGATATGTGACGGAGTAAAGCTGGAGGTTTTTTGAGACGGTCGGCGTAAGGCATCTGTTTGAGGCCAGTAATCCTCTTTGTGAGGTATTTTTGCGGCCTTTCCAGTTGTTGTAGATGTCTTGTGAGGTACATACCAAAAGGGGCGTTGTACTCTATAATGGGTCTAATGAGTGATGAGTAGAGGGGAACAATGACCTCTTTTTTTCTGGATGAGAAACCTTTTGTGATGAGGTGTGCCACGTAGAAGGATTTCCTGACCACTTTGGCAATGTGATTATCAAAGGAGAGACTACTGTCCACCTGTGCAAGGTCTCTTATCACACTTTCGGTGTTAAGTAGACTGCCGCCTATGTGGTAGTTCATGGGTACAGAATTTTTACCAAAGGGGATGACTGCACTTTTTGGCTTTGAGCTCGAGACCATGTCTTTGCCACCAGGCATCTGTCTCAGTGAGGTCCTTTTGTAGGATGTCCACATCGTTAGGAGTTTCAATTATGGCTCCTAGTTTGCAGTCATCTGCGAATTTAGTTAGCCAAAGACCTTCTGTGTTAGCCTGTACTTCTGAGAAGTAGATATCAAACAGGAGAGGACCCAGGACTGAACCCTGCGGTACTCCACTTGTCACTGGTCAGAAGTCTGATTTGGAGTCTGCTACTTTCACAGAATGGGTTATTTCAGTAAGCCAGTTGGCAACCCATCTTGTGACATAGGGATTTATGCCTGGTTTAGTGAGTTTATGTATAATTCCAGAGTGGGGGATGGTGTTGAATGCCTTGGCGAGATTGCCTAGGCCCTGATCACAATGTACCTGGCTCTCGGTTTTGTGCTAGATTTGACCAACGCACTATTAAGAGTCTGTATATTTTTGCATCTAAGTATTTTGGAAGCAGATTTAGCTACCCAGAAATGTTGTCGGATCGCAGTCCGACTACCGGCGTACATAAAAAAACGCAAAGAAAAGGACAGAGAAAGGCAGTCGAGATCCAAAACCGACGAAGCTTCTCCTAAGCCGGTACTCAGTGAGGCGCTTTCACAGCCCCTGATACCCACTATTTTCTAGTCGCAGGCCTCTACCGACACCCATGTGGAGTCCGGCATGCCGTAAGATACTCAAGGTATTGGACCGATGGATGTATCTTCCCTCGGATGGGTCCGGAGCCGCTGAGCAGGCACCGGCTTCTGAGGGTGTATTCAGACCTCAACATTTACATAACAAACCAACGAAAGCTGCAAAACCAAAGGCAAAGACATCTTCTAAAACTAAAAAAACGATGCCTGAGCCACGTGCACATGCCTCTATGCCTAAAAATCAGATGATCAAAATGGCTGAAGACCTTATTACCTTGATCAGGGGTACCCGTCCCCCTCCAGATAAGAGGCCTAGGCAAGACACTGACTATGAATCTTCAGATCAGGTTTCTATTTATTCTGATTCCTCTTCTGATCAGGAATTATCTTTACCTCCCTATGAGGATTCTGATGCTGAGGATCTGCATCTCCTCCTTAGGATTATTCATTTGAAGAAACCTTGCATACTTTGAGGGAGCATTTTCACTGGGAGAGTCAAGACTTCTCAGAATCAAAAAAGAGGCTCAGGGATTTCCTCCTTCTCCCTCAGCACAAGCCTTTAGCCATTCCCCCTGTTTTAGACATTGTGGATGATGTGTTTTCGGAGTCAAGCCTGACCCCTGATTCCTTACCTCAGGCTCCCAGTAAGCCTGACAGATATTACAGGGTCCCTGACTCTCATACATTTTTATTTAGAAACCTTGTTGCTGACCCTGAAACTATTTCAAAGGGTCCAAAGGGAGTTAAGGCCTCAACGGCAAAAAACCCTACCCCCTCTGACAGAGATTCAAGGGCACTGGACAGATCTAGAAAAAAGGTTGGTTTATACATGTGCAACCTTGGCAATCAGGGCCTTAAACTGTCAATTTCATATGCTTAAGTACCAACAACATGTTATGGGATTGCTGAAACAGAAAATGATGTTGATTTCAGAATGTGCAGAAAATAAGGAATTGCAGGAATTATTGGATGCAGCTGAACAAGTTGGAAAGCATACTTTGTTATATGGTTTTGATTCTTTAGAGGCCTCCTGCAGGGCCGCAGATACTGGATCTGTGATTAGGAGGCATGCCTGGTTAAAGGAACAAAATTTGCCTGATCATGTTAAAGCTAAATTACTAGATGCATCTTTACAGCATGATTCTCTGTTTGGTGTTAAGGCAGAAGAGGTTTTAAAGAAAATGGAAGACAAAGCTAAGTCTATGCAAACTGTTAAAGATTTCTTACAGGTGCAGCCACTTAGATTCAGTAGACACTGGCCTACAAAAAATCGGTCCTTTCCTGTGTCAGACAGAGCTCAAAGGGCAAATCCAGATGCCCTAAGGGTTCCAGGTACCAGGCTCAAGACTCATACAGGGCAAAGCAATGGGACACATCCACCTCCAAATCTGGAGGAGATAAAGCGCAAACCTACAGAAAGCAATCCCAATGACTTCCCTCTGCCTACACCAAGCACTTATCTTTTGGCAGCACCCATAGGGGGAAAATTAGCACTTTTTGCTCAAAATTGGCACTTAATAACCCAGGACAAGTGGATACTAAACATTGTATCACAGGGATACAGATTCCATTTCCACACTCTACCAATGGCAAATGGTTGGCCAGATCTGCCAAAAAACCAATGGGCAGAGGCACAGAAACAGGTTACATCGCTCATGGATATGGGGGCCATTCAGACAGTACCAGAACAGGAAAAAGGACAAGGTTTTTACTCAAGACTGTTCTTGGTACCCAGAAAGGACAAGGCCTGGCGGCCAATACTGGATTTATCGATTTTGAACACATACCTGGACATTCCAAAATTCAAAATGCTCAATTTGCAACAGCTTCTGCCCATGCTGGGAAAGAATGCTTGGCTGGTGACTTTAGACCTAAAAGAGGCATACCGGGATGTCCCAATAAGACAGTCGTGCAGAAAATACCTCAGATTCAAAGCTGGTTTAATGCATTACCAATTCTCTGCACTGCCCTTTGGCTTATCTACTGCGCCCAGGGTCTTTACAAAGTGCCTGGAACCAGTAATTGCATTTTGCAGACAGAGACGTATTCAAATATATCCTTACTTGGACGACTGTCCCATTCAAGCAGAGAACAAGGACTCTTCTACGACACCTGGCGTTTGTGAAAAGGCTTCTAACATGCCTAGGGTACACAGTAAACGAAAAGAAATCACAACTGGTACCCTCTCAAAAGATAACATTCCTGGGTGCAAGCTTAAATACAACTGCCCAGATGGCTTACCTCACGCCAGACAAACAAAGGCAACTGACTACTTACTTCAAACTGATGGCAACAAAAACCCAGTCTTCTGCAAGACAAATTCTGCAGGCTCTGGGCTTCATGGCATCCTGCATCCTACATCCTACTAATTCCATATGCAAGACTGCATATGAGGAAACATCAATGGTACCTAAAAAGTTTATGGAGTCAACACTCACAAAGTCTGGAAACAATGATTCCTCTCATTCCCTGCCTGCAACAGGAGTTTTTATGGTGGGCAAAGGCCTGTCGCCAAAACATGGGACGGCCCTTCACTCTACCCCCTGCCAGCCAAACCTTAACAACAGACGCATCAGATTATGCCTGGGGAGCCCACATGGCAGGAAGATGCATTCAGGACATATGGGCACCAAATCAAATGCATCTACATATCAACCAGAAAGAGATGCTAGCTGTTCAAAATGCCCTGACAGCCTTCAAGGACTTACTTCATCCAGGCCAGCTACTGATAAAGACGGACAACACCACAGTCATGTGGTATATAAACAAGCAAGGGGGCACACACTCATACCCCCTTTGCAGATTAGCCATGCTACTGTGGGACACAGCTTTGACCTGCCAAATAAATCTTCAAGCTCAATTCCTGCCAGGAAAACAAAACACTTTGGCAGACGATTTAAGCAGAAACCTTATGAATCCTCACGAGTGGAAACTAAATCCACAAGTCTTCAACATGATAGCAGAGAAATGGGGGAGCCCAGACATAGATCTATTTGCCTCTCCTCAAAATTATCAACTGAAAAGATTCTGCACAAGGACTTATCACAGACAAGCATGGAAAGTGGACGCTCTATCCTTCAGTTTGAAAAACCTATCAGTCTATGCCTTTCCTCCTCTGCCTCTTCTACCCAAGGTCCTCCTAAAAGTCAGACAAGAGAAGCCAAAGATGGTATTAATTGTCCCAGACTGGCCCCGCCAATACTGGTGCCTAATCCTAAGGAACTTGTCTCAATACCCAGCTTGGACCTTGCCTCAAAAACCACAACTACTGTCCCAGCAAAACAATCAATTACAGACTCTGAACCTGACAGCATGGCTAATCCTGTGAGCGTAATAACGACACCTCTCAGTAAAGCTGTGATGGATGTCATTTTGGAAGCCAGGAGGCCTAGTACTAGAAAATCTTATGCCGACAAATGGAAGAGATTTTGTGCTTGGAATCAAGCACAAGGCACTGATACAGCAGAACCGCATATTCCTCAGATATTACAATACTTAACTGAGATGCTTGGCAAAGGCCTATCTTTCTCATCAATCAAAATCCATGCCTCTGCCATTTCGGCACATTACAATACAGAGCCACCAGTCTTTTCTCATCCTTTACTAAAGCAGTATCTTAGAGGAGCCAAAAATTTAAGGCCTCCTAGAAGATCACCATGATCTACATGGGACCTCAATTATGTGTTGAAAAAGCTCACCCTGCCTCCATTTGAACCAGCTGCTACCACTGATATAAAGTTCTTATCATGGAAGACAGCTCTGCTACTAGCAATTATTTCAGCAAGAAGAGTTTCAGAGTTACAGGCCATCATGGCTGTAGAGCCTTTTATCATATTTTACCCAGACAGGGTGTCTCTGAGGACAAATCCTACTTTTATGCCTAAGGTCGTTTCCAGTGTGGCTCTTAACCAAACAATTTATCTGCCAACTTTTTATCCAAATCCGCAGAACAAAGGGGAGAGAATTCTGCATTCCTTGGACGTACACAGACAGCTAAGATTCTACTTGAGCAGGACTAAAGCTCTAAGAAAAACTGAGCAATTACTAGTGTCATATGCTGCAGGATCACAAGGAAAGGCTATTTCAAAGCAGACAATTTCAAAGTGGATAAGCCATTGCATCCGTTTCTGCTACTTACACCATGGCAAACCTGTGTCCGAGGGCATAAGGTCTCACTCCACCAGGGCTGCAGCTACTTCAGCAGCCTTTCTCAGAGGAGTACCAACCAAGGACATTCTAGAGGCTGCTACTTGGAGTTCTGTTCACACCTTTATAAAGCATTACCATTTGCCTCTCTACTCTAAGTCCAGGGCAGGCTTTGCCACTGCAGTGCTGCAGGGCTTTATAGCCTCACCTAATGGTGTTTAGCTCCAGCCTCCCAACCATAGCTTTGGGATCAGGCGGTCCTGCAGTTGGCCAGAGTTCCAAAGTCTTGGTCCAGCGTCGGTTGCTGTCGCTTCTTCCCTGACATCAGTGTGCCAGGGGTATATAAGATGCATCCGACGCCATTTTCTTCAGTCTTTCTTGCCGCGCGGTGCCCGAAGCAGAAGCAGTTCGCAAGTGCCGGTCGTCCGACTCCTGAGATTTTCAAAGTCGAATTTCAGACCCGAAGTCTTCAATAAAGCTAAGTACCCCGTTGGGGAAACTTTTTTCTTGCCTCAGACCGATGTCAGAAAAAGTTAATAATTGTATTTCTTGTGGGAAGCAAATACCTCATAAGGACTTCCACTTTTACTGTATTCCATGCCTAGGCCCTGATCACGACATCACTAGTTATCGGTTTTGTGCTAGATTTAACAAACGCACTATAAAAAGACGTTTTGATTTTGCTTTGCACTACTTTGGCCGAAGGTTCAATTATCCTATGCCGTCGGATCAGCCGACGACCTCAATACCGAAAAAGCGCAAAGACAAGGATAAAGACAAGCATCCGAGGTCCAAAACAGACGACGAAACCTCTTCTAGGCCAGTCACCGGTTCTCAGTGAGGTGCTTTTGCAGCCCCTGAGACCCGCTACCTCAGAGCCACAGGCCACTTTGGACTCTAACGTGGAGACATCTAGGCCTCTGGAAACTCAAGGTATTGGGCCTACGGAAACTAATCCCTCAGATGGGTCTGGAGCCATTGAGCAGGCATCGGCTTCTGAGGGTGTTTTCAGACCTTCACAACTTACCGTTAAAACAACAGCCAAGACAAAGGTACCATTAAAGACAAAGAAATAAGTACAGCATTCTCTTGGACAGTCCTCCATGCCTAAGAAACAGATGCTTAAAATGGCTGAAGACCTCATTACTCTAATCAGGGGTTCCCATCCCCCGCCTGAGAAAAGGCCTAGGCAGGATACAGACTATGACTCCTCTGATCAGGTTTCCATTTCCTCTGATTCCTTTTCAGACCAGCGATACTCTCTACCCCCCTATGAGGACTCTGATGCTGAAGAATCTACCCCTTCAGCCTCTCCTCCTGAGGATTATTCTTTTGGGGAAATTTACATACCATGAGGGAGCATTTCCATTGGGAAAGCCAGGATTACTCAGAATCCAAGAAAAGGCTCAGGGATTTCCTCTTATTGCCTCAACACAGGCCCCTGGCTATTCCGCCAGTGCTAGATATTGTGGATGATGTGTTCTCTGAATCCAGTTTATCTCCTGACTCTTTGGCCAAGCCAGATAGGTATTATAGAGTCCCTGACTCTCACAAGTTTCTTTACAAAAACCCTTCTGCTGATCCAGAAACTATTTCCCAGGGTCCAAAAGGGGTTAAGGCTTCCATTGCAAAAAAATCCAGTACCCTCGGACAGAGATTCCAGAGCTTTGGATAGATGGGGGAAGAAAGTATACACTTGTGCAACTTTAGCAGTAAGAGCTTTAAACTGCCAGTTTCCCATGCTTAAGTATCAACAATATTTAATGGCTCAGTTAAAACAGAAAATGCTTGCAAGCTCAGAAGCTCCTGATTGTAAAGAAATGCAGGATTTATTACATGCAGTTGAACAGGTGAGAAAACATACTCTGCAATGTGGTTTTGATTCTTTAGAGGCCTCTTGTAGAGCCGCTGTTACAGGTTCTGTGATTCGTAGACATGCTTGGTTAAAAGAACAAAGTTTACCTGATCATGTTAAGGCAAAATTAATGGATGCTCCTTTACAGCATGATAGTTTGTTTGGTGTTAAGGCAGAAGAGGTGTTAAAGAAAATGGAGGATAAAGCTAAATCTATGCAAACAGTCAAGGATTTCTTACAGGTACAGCCACCTCGGTTTAGCAGAAATTGGCCAACAAAGAATTGGTCCTTTCCAGTGTCAGACAGGCCACAGAGAGGCAGATACAGACGCCCAAGAGGCAGATCTCAACCCCAAGGCTCAAACAGACAACGACAGTGGGGCACCTCAACCCCAAAAGGTGGTGAGGACAAGTGTCAACCTTACAGGAAACAGTCACAATGACTTTCCCCTTCATACACCAAGCGCGTCCCTTTTGGAAGCCCCCTTAGGGGGAAAAGTAGCACGTTTTTTCACAAAACTGGCAAACAATCACCCAGGACAAACGAGTCCTGAATATTGTGTCTCAAGGTTACAGATTCCACTTTCATAGTTTACCAAGGCTAAAAGGAATGCCAGACCTGCCACAAAATCAATGGGCAGAGGCACAAAAACAAATTTCAGCCCTCATGGACATGAGAGCTGTTCAAACAGTACCACAACAGGAACAAGGACAAGGATTTTACTCAAGACTCTTCCTGGTCCCCAGAAAGGACAAGGCCTGGAGGCCCATACTAAACCTTTCAATTCTGAATACTTATCTGGATATTCCGAAATTCAAAATGTTGACATTACAGCAGCTTCTACCCATGCTGGGCAGAAAGGCTTGGCTTGTTACTCTGGATCTCAAAGAGGCATACCTTCAGGTCCCTATCAGACAAAATTGCAGAAGATACCTCAGATTCAAAGCTGGTACAATGCACTACCAATTCTCTGCACTGCCCGTTGTCTTATCTACTGCGCCCAGGGTCTTCACAAAGTGCCTGGCACCAGTAATTGCATTTTGCAGACAAAAAGGAATTCAAATATATCCCTACCTGGACGACTGCCTCATTCAAGCAGAGAGAAAGGACATTCTTCTACAGCATCTGGCATTTGTAAAAAGGTTGCTAATTTCTCTAGGGTACACAGTAAATGAAAAGAAGTCAAAACTAGTGCTCTCGCAACAGATTATATTCCTGGGTGCCAGTTTAAATACAACAGCCCAGATGGCTTACCTCACGCCAGACAAACAAGTTCAACTAACTCAATATTTTCAATTACTGGCAAAAAATTCCCATCTCCCTGCAAGAAAAATTCTGCAGGCCCTGGGATTCATGGCATCCTGCATACTACTAATACCATATGCCAGACTGCATATGAGGAAATTACAATGGTACCTGAAAAGTGTTTGGACTCAACACTCTCACAGTTTAGAAGCAGTAATACCAATGATTCCCTGCCTACAACAGGAGTTTCGATGGTGGGCACAGGCATGTCACCAAAACAAGGGTCAGCCTTTTACCGAACCCACAGCCAGGCAAACTCTAACAACAGATGCTTTGGATTACGCCTGGGGAGCACACATAGCAGGAAAATGCATTCAGGGCAAGTGGACCACAGACCAGATGCATCTTCACATCAATCAAAAAGAGATGTTGGCTGTTCAAAATGCCCTAACAGCTTTCAAGGACCTTCTACATCCAGGACAATTACTACTAAAGACAGACACCACTACAGTAATGTGGTACATAAACAAGCAAGGGGGCACTCATTCTTATCCCCTATGCAGGCAAGCCATGACCCTTGTGGAACACAGCTCTAGCGTATCAAGTCCACCTGCAAGCACAATTCCTGCCAGGAAAGAGAAATACTCTGGCAGACAATCTAAGCAGAAATATCATGGACCCTCACAAATGGAAATTGAATCCACAAATCTTCAGCATGGTAACGCAAAAGTGGGGATGCCCAGTCATAGATCTTTTTGCCTCCCCACTGAATTGCCAACTACAAAATATCTGCACAAGGATTTATCACAAAAAAGCATGGAAAGTGGATGCTCTTCTGTTCAGCTGGAAAAACCTAAAAGTTTATGCCTTCCCGCCACTGCCTCTCCTTTCAAAGGTACACCTAAAAGCTAGACAAGAAAAACCACAGATGATCCTGATTGCTCCAGACTGGCCACGCCAGCACTGGTACCCTATGTTAAGGAACTTGGCTCAAGGCCCACCATGGATTTTGCCTCCAGTTCCACACCTTCTGACTCAACAAAACAATCAGATCCTGCACGGTCAGCTCAAAACCCTAAACCTGGCTGCATGGCAGATACATTAGTCAAACAGGCAACACCTCTCTCTAAAGCTGTTATGGATGTCATTTTGGAGGCCAGGAGGCCTAGCACCAGGAAAGCTTACTCAGAAAAATGGAAGAGATTCTGTGCCTGGAACCAGGCTCAAAGCCTTGACCCTCTTGTTCCAAACATTCCTCACATTTTACAATACTTAACTGAGATGCTGGACCGAGGACTATCCTTCTCATCAGTTAAGATCCACGCTTCTGCCATTTCAGTACATTACAACACGGGTCCTCCTTTATTCTCTCATCCCTTGCTAAAGCAGTACCTCAGAGGGGCTAAAAACATAAGACCACCCCGGAGAGCACCAGCACCAACTTGGGACCTCAATTTCGTTTTGGAAAAACTGACCCTACCACCTTTTGAGCCAGCCAATACAGCCGATCTAAAATTTTTATCATGGAAAACAGCTCTGCCCCTGGCAGTAACTTCAGCAAGAAGAGTCTCAGAGCTACAGGCATTAATGGCAGTGGAACCTTTTATAATTTTTCATCAGGACAGGGTATCTTTAAGGACAAACCCTACCTTTATGCCAAAGGTGGTATCTAGTATGGCTCTTAACCAAACCATCCATTTGCCAACTTTTTATCCAACGCCCCAGAATAAAGGGGAGAAACTTCTGCATTCTTTGGACATACAAAGGCAGCTGCGCTTCTACTTGGACAAAACAAAGGCTTTCAGGAAAACTGAGCAACTGTTTGTAGCATATGCTGCAGGATCACAGGGCAAGGCCATCTCAAAGCAGACTATATCCAAATGGATAGGACACTGTATTTACTACTGCTACACACAGCATGGAAAAATCAGTCCCAAATAACATTAGGCCACATTCCACCAGGTCAACAGCCACTTCAACAGCCTTTCTCAGAGGAGTACCTACCAAGGAAATTTTGGAGGCTGCAACTTGAAGTTCAGTGCACACCTTTACTAAGCATTACCACCTGCCTCTTTACTCTGTCTAAATCCAGAGCAGGATTTGCCACTGCAGTTCTGCAGGACCTCATAGCCAATCCTAACTCTTTATAGACCAGCCACCCAACCTCAGCTTTGGGATTCTACCCAAGTGTAATGACTGCAGCAGTGTAACACGATGAACATAGTATAGTTTTGTACCTACCATAAATGTAGATGTTCAAGTGTTCACACTGCTGCAGTCCAGGTTACCCTCCCTCCATCCCCTCTGAACTAGCTGGACTTATCTATACCTTTCTATCCTATACAACCTTTGGGGTGTATTTGCTGGTAGCTGAAGGTATTGTTTTTATTGTATATTTTCGATTAGCAATATGCATTGCCTACCTACTTGGGGGCACCTGACATCTGAGGCATGAAAAACTGAAGAAAATGGCATTGGATGCATCTTATATACCCCTGGCGCACTAACGTCAGGGAAGAAACGACAGCAACTGATGCCGGACCAAGACTTTGGAACTCAGGCCGACTGCGGGACCGCCTGACGGCAGGATAACCCAAGTGTAATGACTGCAGCAGTGTGAACACTCGATCATCTACATTTATGGTAGGTACAAAACTGCACTTTGTGTACACTTACCATAAATGTTGATGTTAGAGTGTATTCACTGTTGCAGTCCAGGTTACACTCCCGCCATCCCCCTGTCATTCTACAGTTTATCTTTCCTTCTCTATCTTCTACAGCCTATGTGGTGTATTTGCTTGTAGATGAAGGTAAAGTTTATATTGATGCATGTATATATTTATAAATATTTATAATATTGCTACCTTTTTGGGAGCACCTGATATCGGGGGCAAGAAAAACTAAAGAAAATGGCGCCGGCTGCATATTTTATACCCCTGATGACCTGACGTCATGGAAGAGAAGACAGCAACCGATGCAGGACCCAAGACTTTAGAATTCAGGCCGACGGAGGGCAACCTGCCAGCAGATTACCCAAATGTAATGACTGCAACAGTGAATGCACTCGAACATCTACATTTATGATAAGTGTACACAACTGTACTTTGTCATGCTACCATCTCCAACTCTTGCCAGGTAGTATTTTGCAATCTACTGGCTGAATCCCTAGAGGGTGAAACAACTCTCCCCCTCACCCAGTAACAGACTATTGGATGCTGCAATGGAACCGTCCAGGTCACATTTGTCTAGATAACCTTCATCACCCTGCAGAGGATGATAGGGGATTACAGGGGAGATTGACAGGAAAGTGACCCGTAGCTAGTACTGCATAAAATAGTAACATAAATGGAGATAAATAAAATAACAAACATTATATTTATTTATTTATCCTTTTTTGACCAGGTTAGTCCTACTAAGCTAGTATCATCTCTTCAGTAAAGACTGGAGGTGGTATTTGTACTACTAGGGAAAATTTGGCCAGGGTAGCAGGGAACTTCTCCTTCTCATTTTGATAGGTCTTGTGGGATCTTTTACAGCCACCTGAGCTACCACCAACTCAAGCAGATGGGACCTCAGTTTAACATTTCATCTGAAGAATGAATCAAATAAATATAAAGGAATAGCAGCAAGGAAGGAAGGAAGAAATAGAGAGAGAAACAATATGGAAAACATTAGCAAGCCTGTGTAAGACTATCAGGCACAAAGATACCTGGAAAAGTAAAATGTTCGTTTGTGTGTGCTGGCAATGTATAAGAGAGGTCAGACCTGCCGTAACAAAATGTAGAATTGCAGGCGGTGGGTTATAAGAGGGAGGGGGGGCATGGATCTTAGGCATTTCCTCAGTATATATGTCAGAGAACAGTACATGTGGTGTAATAAGTGACTGCGGGGCCATGGAAGTGCAATGTTGTATGGCCAAGGAACAAGGAGGATATTGAAAATGTGACCTTGTCTATGGATGCTGCAGGGCATCATGTGGAGTGAACCAGTAAGACACAGCAGCAGCTACCAAAACAGTGGCCTAAACATGGGCACCACTCAGAGGTTGACAGTCAAGTAGTATTGCATATGCCAGCTAGCATTATGTGACAGAGTACGCTAAAAGGAATCATGCTCAGGGTGTATCGTCTGCAAATAGCAGTGCCTAGTATGAGGCAGTAAAATGCAGTATGATGGATAATCACACTACTGTGAGCCATATGGATGGCAGGGCTGTAGCAGTGGGCATAATGTAATGGCCCAAAGCTACCAGTGTGAAGTAAGGCACATGGTATAATGGAGGGAAAAGCAGAGAGAGGCTTATGGTCACTAACCTTATAGAGTGGGCATGTCTCACAGGTTGGGTGTGTGGAGAAGCAAAGTACACTGCTGTTATTTCAGAACCTGCGTAGTCCTTGTAAGAGTGTGTTCCATTACTATGACAACGTATTATCACACACATCTGTTTGTATGATAATTATATACTGGTATACTGTTACCAACGTATACTTACCCTGCATCTGGAGAGGTGTTCCATATGCCTCTTAAAGGTTAGGCAGGTGTCCTGTGTCTGCTCATGAGCTGCAAAACATAAAAGAAAAGTTATATTGGCATGAATCATATATCCTGCAATTAGCAGGGAAGTTATTACTACGTTATAGTAAAATGCACAATAATACACTTATATGTAGCTTGTACAACCCACATTTCTTTTCCTTCTTGCTCGTTAGCACCTCCAAGAACCATGAAAAATGTTTAATATATCCATCTGCCCGTTTGGGTTAGTAACTCATACATACACAGTGCACTGCAGCCATACTCAAGTAAGAATTTCACAGAGCAGCCTCAGTCAGTTCATATTGTACAAGTAGTGCAGTTCAGAGACATTTACCTGTAATTGGCTTATTAGCATAATTTCCATGCTATCAGACACAATATTGTGAGGTAAATACTGCTGCAGCCATTGCAGTATGCTCATCACTGTATGGAATTTGCTGCAGTGAAGTAAAGAAAGCAGAGAGAGAGAGAGAAAAACAGTTATTTAGGAACAACAGATCTACAACAGCTTTGATAAGTGTTCAAGGGATAGAGACATGATGTGCAGAAGGAATGTTTATTTAGTTATTTATTTATTTATGTGACATTTGTTAACCGGGTTACTCCAGCTGGGCTGCAGAGCCCTTTTTCAGCTGAGACTCGAGGAGAAAAGCTCCAGAGATAAACAAATACAAAAACAAAACATCATACAATATTAACATACATGTGTATATACACAGGAGAAACAGAATACAACTTATAACTGAACATATTTGAATATATGATAATATAATCTCTCTGATGTTCTACAGCAACTGTTGCTGTTGGGGGGGGTAGTTATCAACATCCAACTGCTGAGTGAGGCAGGGGCCTCAGCCAAGATTGTTAGAGGCCTATGCCGGGTACTGCCACAGTGCTTTACTCATGACAGCATCAGATATGTTAAATGGAGCAAGGGCATATGCTTTCTGCAGATTCTGGAGGCTGGGAATTTGAGGTTGCTGACTAAAAATCGTCTGACAGTTGTGGGTAATTACTTTTCAGACTATTTCTGTCTGAAGTACAGACTTGGAGGGGGATGAATTGATTTTGAAAATTTCTCCTTGTTGTTGGGATGGGGTGTGGCTTTTCAAATATGTCTTGTCTTTTGCTGGGTGCTAGGTGACTTGCTTTTCAGTGTGTGTCTGTCTCTTGTTGTTTGGGGAAGCATTTTTTTTTCAGAATGTGTATCTGTTGTGATGGGGAGAACTTGCTTTTGTAAATGTTTCTGTCTTTAGTGTCTTTGGATAGAAATTGCATCTCAAAATTTTCTTCTCTGTTGCTTGTTGGGGGGGATTGCTTTTCAAAATGTGTCTCTTGGTTGGTTTATGGGGGTCATATTGACTGAGATGTAATAAATCTGCAACATGCTGTGTTGTTGTGGGATTCCTAATTACTTGTAAGTGTACCGCTGCAGGTGGGGGCTATCGCAGGGGATGCAGGTGATGTAATCACATGGGGACCTCTTACAGTGGGCCTCAACGTCATGTTGTTCTAACCTACAAAGACCAGGGAGAACACACCAGCGCACGATGTCCATGCAGTTAGCATGCTTGTTATTTTGATTCTCACAAGGATGGTGGGAGACATGAAAATGCATACAGGTACATCCAACTCTGCAGCACAGAGGGATAAAGCCCTTATGATGCTGCAGGTGGTGGTGGGGGATGGGGGTGAGTGACTATTGCTAGCTCACCCATCTCATGGGGAGGGAGGTAAGTGGCCCTGATATGCTTTAAACTAAAGGGTGACACCTTTCAATACTTCCTTTTTTTTTTTTTTTTTTTGCTTCCTTGTCTTTGTATTTTTGATATGGAATGATTTTGGACAGATTCTGAGTGGTGTTGCTGTTTTTTTGTTTGGGATTTTTGGATTTACCAAACACACCTGCATTTCAGTAGATGTTTAATGTGATTTTAGGTGTGGATCACATTAGGTTTTACTCAGTGACATTTGAGAAGCATAAATGAAACTTGTACAGCCCTTGGGTTGGGTAGACAATAACCAGTCAGAAATACTTTTGTTTGTTTACAGGATGGCTTGTGTTGTGTATTCATCCTTATAATTGTCTTCTCCCCTGACATACAATTCAGTCCATTATCAATGCAAGTGAGCATCTGGCAATAAAGATGGTTGTTTTCACTGGCTCTAGTGAAAAGGCCATTGAGGAGCCTTCTCAATTGCCCTGGAACAAAGTCCAGTTAAGTAGCTTTCTCAGGGTTGCATGATATGAAAATAAAGGCTAAGGGAGTCACCTCTGGGCTATAGGAGGCAGCTCATTAACCACTCTTAGCTTTGATACACTGCAGTAACTACCAGACTACTGAAGATCAAATGATCTGTTTACAGGAGAGTTAAGAAGGTGAAGACCCATTCTGAACCTGATTTCCCACTGCTTTAGGATTGCTTGCCACTCTTTCCTGCAGTTATTGGTGGGCAGTAGCATATGGGTTGCCATATGGACATTCAAGACTTGTTAATTGTGACTTTCAATATCTGCACCTTTGCTTCCTTGCATCTGGAACATTTTCCTGTTTAAGGTCCTCCCCTTTCGGCTTTGTTTGGCTCTTGGGCCATTAGTACATGTTTGTAAGAGTGACATCATAGCAGTGGTAATACTGGACTTCTTGTGTCTTAACAAGCAGGTTATAGTAGCACACCAAAGAGAATAACTTGGGGTTCCTTGCCTTTAAACATTTTACCATGTGCTGGGAAATAAGTGGCTATATCCAAGTAAGACTCATTTATAATTCATTGTATTGCTTTTGTTAAATAACTTGCATGATTGTCCTGTTTTCACAGTTATTTCCCCCCACAGGCTGCAGTTCATTTTTTTTTAATTGTAGTGGTAAAATGAGGTCTACCAGAAGAAAACAGATCTTGAAATAAGAAAAAAAATGTCCTTGCAGTTTTGCTCCGTCTGTAGAACTGAGATGACATTTTATGTATGTAGTGGTGATATGAGTAATTGGATTTTATAAAGCAGTTATGGACTGGGGGGGGGTAGAAGTCTGTGTTGGGGAGAGAACAGATGTCAGCTGAAACTGTCCAGGTAAAGTTCAAATATATTTGATTTATTTGATTTTGATACTTTAGAAATGTATTAGATCAGTTCAGGTCTGCCTTTGCCTTCTTTTGTGTTTATTTATTCTTTTCATTTATTTTCTGAAAGAAATAGTAGAGAATTAGAACTACTTGGATTCCATTTGGATTTTCTCTTTATTCACTTTTATGCATGTTAATTCAGAACATTTGTTCACTCATGGTGCTCTTCAATAGTGGTCCTCAAAAACCTGCTTTTTACCAGCAGCAGGTTTAAAACTGGGTTTATCTGTGGTAATGAATGAATTTGTTATCCAGCCCTGGGTTAACTGTAATTATTCAGTAAATAAAGTCTGAATGGTGGCCACATTCCTATGAAGATTTGCAGTGAGATCATCGCTTAGTCTGATAATATTTGGTAGATCACAAAGATTAGAACCTCATATGAATGAAGCTCCCTACCAGCCCTCATTATTGAAGAATGTGACAGGCTGAATGCTGACCCGTGTGACTTCTTGCTAGGAGTCATTTCCAGTGGAAAGCTGGCTGTCCTAAGGCAGAAATGTTGTTTCATGATAAAACAAATGTCTGTTCCCATACTCCTGTTGTGATGCAGGGGGTGTGCAGTCACTTGGGAGTTAGTTTCACATATCACAATACTGGCGGGTCTTTCTGTTACCCATGTCTATCCCTGAAATAAGGCAATCGGTCTTTCACTCCCCCACAGCTTAGCATGTCATTGTGCTGCACCACACACACAGATTGTGCTAGTACACTAAGCAACATCAGCACCGTCTTTTCCTGGATAGTGGCACATTTTCAGTGTTTGGTGGCTTAAGGCAGACTGATATATAAACCTTTTGTAAAACTTTTAATGCTCACTGTTACACTATTTCATTGTCAGCAGTGCACCACTTTGTACATCCCACCTTGAATATCCATGAATCTGTGTGTGAGTTTGTGTTTGCTGATGAAATGACTATGAGGTGCCTGATTAATTTTAACGGAGAAGCAGATGTGTTATGCTTAGAGTTATATGACAGTGATGTTGAATAATAATGCATTAAAGTGCGGATTATAGTTCAGGTGCAGGTTTGCCCGATGCATATTGTGCATACTGTAGTTACTCATATAAATGTCAGAATGGGAAGGATATGAAAGCAAAGTTTCTTTCTGTCAGTCATGAGCAGGAAAGCATGAAATTGCCATATTTGAAACATATGCCCTTATTCAAAAACCACTTTAAAATCTTACAGTACTGTTTTGAGTCATAGCGTTGTAAAAGTGCAACACTAAGAATGTAATGAAGGATTCTACAGTTAAAGCAGACATTTCCTCAGATGACTGTAATTAATGAGTGGTCCCATTTGGTTCTCTGCCGCACATGCAGATGATTCTCATTCATGAACTGCTTATGCAGTTCCTTGTCCGTAACAATGTTTTCTCTTCCTGAAATCATGAAAGAGTCATGGTAGTAACCTCAGTGTCTTTGAAGAAACACCTAGCCCCCCCTCCCCCCCCATGGAAAAAATCTGAAGCAAATTGCTTATGTTTTGTTTTCCCACTTCCCATTTGACTAATACGACCCACTTTGCGCAGTCCTGTGGTTGAAGACTTTTTATGAGCAGTAATGAAACTGGGGCTTTGATTGGATGTATACCCAATATATTCAGGTGCTTTCCAGTCACTGTGGGATTATAGTTAAAGAATTTTCTGCCACTTTAAGAGAATGACTGCAAATTCTTCTGTTGCTGTCTACTTTTTCTGAGACAGTGTGGCTGTCAGTTTTACTACTCGCTAAAAGTTTAAAATTAAAATTGTTTTCTGTGAGTTCTTGAGTACAAAAATATGTATTAAGAACAAAAGTGATTTGGTTCTACAGAAGCAGGATTGTACTTGATAAAGGTTGTTAGAAAAATATAGCATAGTCCATTTCTTGTTTATTATTATTGCCTCTGAGATAGGGAACAGAATGTTTTCTGGTACATACTCAGCTGTGAGGCTTGTCTGAATCATGCGTTAGAGCTACACCACCAAGATTCAGGTGTGGAAACTTGCACAGAGGGAGCTCTTTAGAGCTCCACAGAATGCTTAGTTACCCATATTTCCTTTACCTTTTTGCCTGTTATGCCTGACAACTATCTAATTACCTTGTCTCCAGTCCACCTTCACCAATTAGTTTCTCACATCTTTCCCTAGTATTACACCGACTTTCCTTTTATCTAACCTGTTCTGTAGGTTACTTGGGCATGAGCTAAGTGGAAGTCTGGCACCATCACTCAGGCAGCTAGGAGGGGTGGATATTTCTGCCCTAAATTAAACAGTGTCCCGCAGGAAAAGTGATGGCTTCCTTCTAACAGTGGTGACCCCTTGAGAATGCACACAGTAATGTCCTCCATGTGTCGTTCATCCTTCTGTTTGGTGACTGACGATGTCCCATTTCTTTGTGATGCTTTCTGTATCCTCAAAACCCTGCTTGGTTTCAGCAGTACAACAGACTAAGCCAGGGTGAGCAAGCTGCCATCCTACTTTGCAAAGTTAGGTCATATGAGTCACAGTCGGGGGGTTTATCCCTCTGCACCAGTGAGCTAGCACATTTATCCAGGTTTTGGACTAGAGCCCATGGCACCCTATTGCGTGGTTGTGTGCTGTGAAGTTAGTTTATATAATTAAGGGGAAGTAGGAGGTGAAGCTTTGCATTGGCGGGGCCGAGCCTGCTACTTAAAGCATGTTTTGTGTTAATGAATATTGTTATACTGCTTGTTTGTGTGTTGTTTGCAGAGATTGTAGATTATGTGCATGAATAGTAGTGTGTCAGTAGCTAGTATAAGAATTGTTTGGTTCGAATTTGCAGTCATTATGTGGTTCAGTTGCTTTATTGTTCATAGGGTCATAGGTGTGTACTAGGCTAATAGCCCTGGAGCCTTTACAAGCCTAGCCCATAGGATTACCCTGGCATCGTGCCACCCGACCTTAGTTCCCAGTGCTTCTGTCGAGTAGAGCCACTGGATTGATCCCCGGAGTGAATTTTCTATTTCCCATCCACTCATCAAGATTTCTCTTGAAGAGGGCAAGTGAGGTGCTCTGACATGTATGGGAAGTCTATTTCATAGCACGGGCAGTCTCTGGGTTATGAATCTGTTCCTCCAGAACATTCTGTCGATTATGGTAATGAGGTTGTGGTCTCTGGAGCATGTGGTGCGCAGGGATTGGGATTTCTTTAGATGTAGCATTTCTAGCAGAGCTGGGTCAGACATGGCTTTGTAAGTCAAGCAAAGATCGACTCTAAGAAGGCGATATGAGACAGGGAACAGTTTTTTTGAGTCTGTCCATATAGGACAAGTGTTTAAGGCCTAGGATTCTCTTTGTGAGGTACTTTTGCGGCCTCTCCAGTTGTTGTAGTCGTCTAGTGAGGTACATTCCAAATGGGGCATTGTACTCGATGAGTGGCCTAATGAGGGAAGAGTAGAGGGAGGCAATGACCTCTTTCTTCCTAGATGCAAAACCCTTAGTAATGAGATGTGCCACATAGAAGGACTTTCTGATCACAATGGCAATGTGGTAGTCGAAGGAGAGGTTGCTGTCAACCTGTGTTCCCAGATCTGTTATAATGCCTTCTGTGTTCAGTGGACTACCATCGATATGGTATTGTGGAGCGTCGGTAATGAGTTTTCGGTGTATGATGTTTAATGAATGGAAGTTTGTGTTTTATTTGATGGGTGCATTTTTACTGTAGTACGTTTTTGAAGTAATTATTTCTTACTGTGTGTGTGTGTGTGTGTGTGTGTGTGTGTGTGTGTGTGTGTGTGTGTGTGTATATATATATATATATATATATATATATATATATATATATATATACACACACACATATATATATATATATATATATATATATATATATATATATATATATATATATATATATATATGTATACATATATATATATATATATATATAAAAAGTGTACACACCCCTATTAAAATGCCAGGTTTTTGTGATATAAAAAAATGAGACCACAATAAATAAATTCAAAACTTTTCCCACCTTTAATGTGATCTATAACCTGCACAATTCAATTAAAAATATACAGATCTGTTAGGGGGAAAATATAAAAAATAAAAAACGTACAATAAGCTTGTTGCATAAGTGTGCACACCCTTAAACTAATACTTTGTTGAAGCAGCTTTTGATTTAATTACAACATTCAGTCTTCTTGGGTAGGACTCTATCAGCATGGCACATCTTGACTTGGCAATATTTGCCGACTCTTCCTTGCAAAAGAGCTCCAAATCTGTTGGATTGCGAGGGGATCTCTTGTGCACAGCCCTGTTCAGGTCACCCCACAGATTTTCTATTGGATTTAGATCTGGATTCTGCCTGGACCATTCCAAAACTTTAATTTTCTTCCGGTGAAGCCGTTCTTTTGTTGATTTGGATGTATTCTTAGGGTCATTGTTGTGATGAAAGGTGAAATTCCTCTTCATTTTCAGCTTTCTAGCGTGAAGGTTTTGGGGCAAAAGTGACAGTTATTTGGAAAGGTTCATAATTCCCTCCACCTTGACTAAAGCCCCAGTTCCAGCTGAAAAAGCAACCCCAAAGCATGGTACTGCCACCACCATGCTTCACCATGGGGGTGGTGTTCTTTTGGTGATGCAAAGTGTTGTTTTTGCACCAAACGTACCTTTTGGAATTGTGGCCAAAAAGTTCAACCTTGGTCTCATCAGACCATAACACATTTTCTCACATGCTTTTGGGAGACTTGATGTATTGTTTTGAAAATTTTATCCCGGCCTGGATGATGTTCTGTGTAAGAAAAGACTTCTGTCTTGCAACCCTACCCCATAGCCCAGACATATGAAGAATACAGGAGATTGTTGTTGCATGTAGTACACAACATGTACTTGTCAGAAATTCCTGCAGCTCCTTCAGTCTTGGTCTCTTGGCAGCCTCCCTGACCAGTTTTCATCTTGTCTTTTCATCAGTTTTGGAGGGACATCCAGTTCTTTGCAACATTACTGTTGTCCCATATTTTCTCCACATTTTGATGTCTGTCTTCACTGTGTTCCATGGTATATCAAATGCTGTGGAAATTTTTTTGTACCCTTCTCTTGACTGATACCTTTCAGCAATGAAATCCCTTTGATGCTTTGTAAGCTCTCTGTGAACCATGGCTTTTGCTGTAGCAGGCAACTGAGTAAAGGTCAGGAAAATCCTACTAGGTCAGCTGAACTTTATTTGGGGTTAATCAGAGTCTCTTTAATTGATGGCAGGTGTGTTCCCAAGAAAACTGAATGCTGTAATTAAATCAAAAGATGTTTCAACAAAGTATTAGTTTAAGGGTGTGCACACTTATGCAACCAGCTTATTGTAGGTTTTTTATTTTTTATATTTTCCCCATAACATATTTGTTTTTCAATTGAATTGTACAGATTATAGGTCACATTAAAGTTGGGAAAAGTTTTGAAATGATTTATTGTGGTCTTATTTTTTATATCACAAAACCTGGCATTTTAACGGGTGTGTACACTTTTTATATCCACTGTGTGTGTGTGTGTGTGTGTGTGTGTGTGTGTGTATATACACACATATATATATATATATATATATATATATATATATATATATATATATATATATATATGTAGGTACTAGGCTATCTGCTCAAAGGCATTTATAAGCCTAGCCGGAATGTGCTGGCTTTCGCCACCCCCTTAGATTAGTTCCCTGTGCCACTGCCCAGCAGAGCCATTGAAGTGATCCCTGGGGTAAACTTTCTGTTTCCCATCCACTCATCAAGGTTTCTTTTGAAGGGGGTTAGTGAGGAGCACTGCCTAATGTAGATTGGAATCTTGTTACAGAGCATGGGAAGTCTCTGGGACAGGAATCTATCCCTCCAGCACGTCCTATTTATTGTTGTGGTGAGGTTTAGATCCCTGGAACATGTGGCTTTAGGGGATATGGTTTTCTTTAGGTGGAGAATGTCCATCAGTTCTGAGTTGGACATGGCCTTGTATGTCAGGCAGAGATCACCTCTAAGTAGGCGGTATGCAACCGAGTACAGCTGGAGTTTCTTCAGTCAAACTGCATAGGGCATCTGCTTGAGGCCAGTGATCCTCTTGGTGAGGTACTTCAGTGGTCTTTCCAGTTGTTGCAGGTGTCTTGTAAGGTACATCCCAAGTGGGGCATTGTACTCTGTGATGGGTCTGATGAGTGATGCATAGAGGGGCCCAATGACCTCTTTCGATCTGGATTCAAACCCTTTTGTGATAAGGTGGGCCACATAGAAGGATTTTCTAACCACTCTGGCAATGTGATTATCAAAGGAGAGGTTACTATCTACTTGGGTCCCCAGATCCCTTATTACGTCTTCTGTATTTAGGGGGCTACCACCTATGTGGTAGTTTGTGGGTACGTTGTTTTTTCCAAAGGTGATGACTATGCACTTTTTGGCATTTAGCTTGAGGCCATGGTTTTGACACCAGGTATCTGTCTCAGTGAGAGCCATTTGGAGGATGTCTGTGTCAGCCGGAGAGTCAGTTATAGCCCCTAGTTTGCAGTCGTCTGCGAACTTGGTCAGCCATATCCCTCCTGTGCTTGCCTGTACCTCTGAGAAGTATATGCCTAACAGGAGAGGTCCTAGGACTGAGCCCTGGGGAACGCCACTTGTAACCAGTTTAGATTCAGACCTAGCTCCCACAACTCTTACCATGTGGGCTCTGTCCGTGAGCCAGTTGGCAACCCATCTCGTGACGTAGGGGTTTATGTTCAGGCTGGTGAGCTTGTCTATGATACCTGAGTGGGGAATGGTGTTGAAGGCCTTTGTGAGGTCTAGGTAAGCTGTGTGGACTACCTTTCCCTCGTCTATAACCTTGGTAACTGTCTCAAAGAAGTCCACCACATTTAGGAGGCATGATCTGCCCTTAACAAAGCCGAACTGGGTAGGGTCCAGTGTTTGGATGTTTCCAGTGTCTCTGTTAATGAGATCCATGATGATGCACTCCATAGCTTTGCAGATCAAGCTAGTCAGGCTTATAAGGCGATAGTTTCTGGGGTCCATTGTGGCTCCACCTTTGTGGAGTGGAATAACCGTTGCTTTGCACCACTCTGTGGCACATAGCCTGTGGAGAGGCTGAGTTTAAACAGTGTGTTTAGGTGAGGGGTTAGTTCATCTTTGAGCTTACGTAGGACACAGCGTGGAGCACCGTCCGGTCCCATTGATGCTGTGTTTTTGGCTTTGGAGAGGGCTGTTTTAACCTGAGTGTCTGTAATTTCAAGGGCACTACATTCCTCTGGTATAGTTATGGGCTCTTTTGGGGGTGAAGTTTGCACTGAACCTGTCTGCCAAGATGTTGGCTATATCAGTCGGTTCAGTGTATTTTGTGCCATTCTGCACTAACTCTGAGCAGATCTGAGAATTGCCACTTAGATTCTTGACATAGTTAAAGAATGCCTTGTGGTTATCTTTGGAGTCCATGGCAATTTTTCTTTCGAAGCTAGCCTTGGATGATTTTATGAGGAAACATAGTTTCTTGCTGATACTGATCAGAGATGTCTTCCCTTCTTGGGATTTTACTCTTTTCTGTGCTAGTTTCCTCCTCCTGTTGTATAGCTTGTTTATGGCAAGGGTCCACCAGACTGGTTTCCTTTTCTTGGAGGAGTGAGTCTTGGTTTTGTTTGGGATAGCACGATCCATGCATTCTTGTAGGTGCCCGTAGAGTGCATTAGTAAAGGATTTTGCAGCTTGGACAGCGTTATCCTTTAGCATGGGGGCTGAAGCTTCTCACCTCGGTCTTAAATAACGTGAAGTTTGCTTTTGAAAAGTTTTTCACGGTGGTTTCTTTGACCGGGGGTGGTGGCGGAATGTGGATATCCAGAGTGATTAGTTTATGGTCAGATCTAACCAGCGAGGGGTTGACCTCCGATGTGGAACACCAGTCGCCCATGTTGGTGATGACCAGGTCCAATATGTTGTCACCTCTGGTGGGGGTGTTGACCAGTTGATCCAGGGCATTTGAGTTTATAAATTCTAGGAAGTGTTGGGCAAGGGAGTTTGTACTTGAGTAGGTCTCCCAGTTAATGTTTGGGTAATTGAAATCCCCCAATATCAGGGTGTTTGGTAGCACCTTTATGTTTCCCAGTGTTTCCAGGAATGCGGAGTGGGGGTCCTGGAACATGTGATCTGTAGCAAGCTATAATTTGAATAGCAGTTTTGCCCGTTGTTAGTTGCACGTGGATGATCTCTGAAGCATCGTGCTGTGCCACTAACCTGGAGGTGTGGGTATCCTTGATGAATATGGATACTCCCCCACCTTTTGTATTTCGGTCCAGGTTTTATGGTCGAAATGTATGGTATGAGTTGTAGCCTGGTAGTGCTGGGGTGCTCTCTGGAGCCTTAAACCAGGTTTCTGTTACTGCACATATATCGATTTTCTCCATACTGAGGAGTGCCGTGAGTGCATGCATTTTGAGGTTTAGACTTCTGGCATTGAGTAGCATTACCCTCAGTTTTTTGTTACTTGTGCTATTTACGGCAGTGGGTTTGTCTTTTGAGCCTTGCCTAAAAAAGGCACTATGGGGGTGGCAAGAGCCTTGGCCAGTATTCGAATGCCTAAGGGTGACAGGTGCAAGCCGTCTCTAGCGAAGCAGCGTGGCTTGTCGAGCATGTCATCCCAGGCTGACAGACATTGGATCCCTTTTGAACAACACCAGAAGCTTAGCCAGTTGTTGAAATTGATAATTTCTGTAGATATATATATATATATATATATATATATATATATATATATACACACACACACACACACACACACACACATATATATATCCGCACACACACATTTTTTCTCTTAGAACTAGCCATTTTTTTTGTTTTAGCACTCAGATCTGTTTATTTTGAGCTCAGCACTTGTTCAGAACTCATTGTAAGCACTAAATATGCTACAAATTACTACAGCACTCAACTTTCCTCACTTGTCTAGAGGGAAAACAGTTTTTAGTACTTAATAAATAAGCACCTATCCAGGCATGTCTATGGATCAGCTCCTGGTGTTTTCTCCTGCCTACCTGATGAATCTGGGTATCTTGGGGCAATGCAGCAATTGCCTCATCTACACAGACAACCCTCTAGTCCTACCACCCAACACTACAACCTGTGAGAGATGCACTTATATAGACAAACTGGAAGCAAAGCTGTCTTCACCCAAGACTGGACTAGACAGTCAAGAGGAGATGGTGAACACTTGCACCACAACCACACTCATTACATAGTCCCTTAAAACCTACACCACCAAAACACACACACAGAAACACAAAACACACACCTACATTCACAGAGGCTCTCAATAAAAATCTGCCCAAGCAACAGAGACCTCCAAAACAGAAACGCAAGCAATCTCCACCCCCTAACACAACCCAAATGACACATAGCCCACAAACTCAGTGTGCTACCCTACCACATCCCATAAGGCATAACAACATACCCAACACTCTTTAGTCAGGCACACTGATGTTCCACTCAGCAGGCTAAACAAGGAGAAAGTTACTGTCAGCTGCCTGTCGGGTGCCAGGATCCGCCACATAATGCACACACTCGGGTCACTCCACAACAAGTACAAATATGACTCTGTCATTGTCCATGTTGGTGTGAATGACCTGAGATGTACCTCCCTGGACTACATGAAAAGAGACATGGAGGAGCTCTCCGATCTTGTAGCCCAGGCAGGTATGACTCTAGCCCTGAGTAGCATCCTGCCATCCTACAGAATGATACCACAGTACAAGGACAAAATGATTGACTTCAGCAATTGGCTAAGCTTCTGGTGTCATTCTAAGGGTATCCAGTATCTGTCTGCCTGGGATGACATCGACAGACCATGATGCTTTGCCAGAGATGGCCTGCACCTGTCGCCCTTGGGATTCCAGATACTAGCTAAGGCTCTTGCCACCCCTGTAGTGCCTTTTTGAGGCAAGGTTCAAATGACAAATTCACCACCATAACAGGTACAAGCAAGCAAAATCTGAGGGTAATGCTACTCAGTGCTAGAAGTCTAAACCTCAAAATGCACTCACTCGAGGCACTCCTTAAAATGGAGAGCATCGACATCTGTGCAGTGACAGAGACCTGCTTCAAGGCTCCAGAGAGCACCCCTGCATTACCAGGCTATAATTTATACCACAACTTTCGGCCACCTAACCTGGACCGAAGCACTAAAGGTGGAAGCGTGTCCATATTCATTAAGGATATCCACACCTCCAGGCTAGTTGCTCAGCATAATGCATCCGAGATTATCCAAGTGCAACTAACTCTGGGCAAGACTGAAGTCCAAATTGTAGCTTGCTACAGATCTCCCACCATGCCCCAGGATTCCCACTTTCTTGATACACTGGAAAATATTAGGGTACAACCTAACACCCTAATAATGGGAGATTTCAACTACTCCACCATTAACAAGGAAAATGACTCGTACCAACTCTCTTGCTCAGTGTTTTCAGGAATTCATAAATTTCAATGCCTTGGATCAACTTATCCATACCCACACCAGGGGCAGTAATATCCTAGAACTGGTCATTACCAACATGGGCGACTGGTGTTCCACACCAGAGGTCAATTCCTCGTTGGTCAAATCCGACCACAAGCTAATCACCCTAGACATCCACATCCTGCCCCCACCCCCCCATTATGGAAACCACCGTAAAAAACTTATCCAAAGCCAACATCACACTTCTTAAGACAGAAGTGGCAAGCTTCATGACACCCATGCAGACAGGTAATAGAGGTACGACTGCTGATTGCTACACAAATGCACTTTATAAGCACTTACACTAGTGCATGGATCGTGCTGTCCCTAACAGAACCAAGATGCTATCCTCCAAAAAAAGGAAGCCAATCTGGTGGTCCCTTGCCGTAAACAAACTCTACAACAGAAGAAAGAAACTGCTGCAAAAAAGAGTAAAATCCCATGATTGGAGGAACTCCCTGGTCAGCCTCAATAAGAAGCTGTGATCCCTCATAAAATCATCCAAAGCTAGTTATGAAAACAAAATCACCACTGTTTCTAAAGATAGCCACAAAGCATTCTATAGCTATTTCAAGAATCTTAATGGCAACACTCAGATCTGCTCTGAGTTACAGCACAATGGCACTAAATATACAGAACCAACTGATATTGCCAACATCCTAGCAGATAGGTTCAGTGCTAACTTTACCCCCTCTTGTCCCCTAAAGGGCCCATCTCTATACAGGAAGAATGCAAAGTTCCTGTAATCATGGCTGCACAGGTAAAAACCACACTCTCCATAGCCAAGAACACAGCATGCATGGGATGTGACAACATCCCAGGCTGCATTCTACACTAACTACAGAACGAACTGGCACCCCACCTAAGTACCATTTTCAATCATAGCCTCCTTTCAGGCTTTGTGCCCACTGAATGGTGCACAGTGACGGTTATCCCACTCCACAAAGGGGAATCCACCACGGACTGTGCGAACTACCTCCCCATTAGCCTGATGAGCCTGGTCTGCAAGACCATGGAACGTATTATCATGGAACTTATAAACAAAGGCATTGGTAATCTGCTAACTCTGGGCCCCACCCAGTTCAGGTTTGTAAAAGGCAGATAATGTTGCCTAAATCTGATAGATTTCTTTGAAGCAGCCACCAAAGCCGTAGATGAGGGTAAGGTGGTTCACACAGCCTATCTAGATCTCGCCAAGGCTTTCAACACCATCCCCCACTCTGGAATTATAGATAAACTCACTAAACTAGGTATAAATCCCTTTGTCACAAGATGGGTTGCCAACTGGCTCACTGACAGAACCCACACTGTGAAAGTAGAAGACTCCAGATCCGACTTCAGACCAGTGACAAGTGGAGTACCACAGGGTTTAGTCCTGGGTCCTCTCCTGTTTGGTATCTACTTCTCTGAAGTACAGGCTAACTCAGAAGGTCTTTGGCTAATGAAGTTTGCAGATGTCTGAAAACTAGGAGCCATAATTGAAACTCCTAACGATGTGGACATCCTACAAACGGGTCTCACTGAGACAGATGCCTGGTGTCAAAGCCATGGCTTCAAGCTCAATGCCAAAAAGTGCATCGTCATCCCTTTTGTTAAAAACTCTATACCTATGAACTACCACATACGCGGTAGTCTACTTAACACCGAAAGTGTGATAAGAGACCTTGGGACACAGGTGGACAGTAGTCTCTCCTTGATCATCACATCGCCACAGTAGTCAGGAAATCCTTCTACGTGGCACACCTCATCACAAAAGGATTCTCATCCAGGAAAAAAGAGGTAATTGTGCCCCTCTACTCATCACTCATTAGACCCATTATAGAGTACAATGCCCCTTTTGGTATGTACATCACAAGATAACTACAACAACTGGAAAGGCTGCCGAAATACCTCACAAAGAGGATTACCGGCCTCAAACAGATGCCCTACGGAGACCGTTTCAAAAAACTCCAGCTTTACTCCGTCGCATATCGCCTACTCAGAGGTGATCTCTGCCTAATATACAAAGCTATGTCAAATCCAGAGCTGCTGGACATGCTCCACTTAAAGAAATCCCAGTCCCTCTGAGATACACGCTCTAGGGACCTAAACCTTGTCACCACAATAAACAGAACATGTCCCAGAGACTTCCCATACTAATATATATAATATGTAGATATATATATATATATATATATATATATATGTGTGTATATATATATATATATATATATGTATATATATATATATATATATATATATATGTGTGTGTATATATATATATATATATATATATATATATATATATATATACCGAATAGTGAAAAGTGCAGTTAACCGAAACTACACTATGCCGAATCTGCAAATGTCGAATCCGCTGCTATCATGGTGTCGCGTTCGTGACGTGTGGTGCGGTTTGTGGATTTATTTGGGGTTTCAGGTAAGTGTTGTGTTTGAGGATAATGGGTAGGGATTTTAGTGTGTGTGTGTGTGTGTGTGTGTGTGTGTGTGTGTGTGTGTGTGGGTGCGGTGGTGTTCTTTGTGTGTTTATGTGTTTAGTGCAACCTTGGAGTTAGAATATATAAGTAGGGGTTTTGGGGGGCGCAGGGGTGCTTGCCTCCCTGCTTATAGGTAGGTTAAGTGTGTTTGTGTGTGTTGTTATGTTCGTTTAGTTAGGTAGGTGTATGTGTGTGTGTGATTATAGGTTCATAGGCTGGTACTAGGCTATCGGCCCTAGGGCCTATACAAGCCTAGCCATAACAATTCCCTGGATATTGCTTCCCACAATATTTACTTCTCTAGACTCCTGTCTAGCAGGGTGACTGACATGATCCCCTGGGTGAATTTTCTATCTCCCATCCAATCATCAAAGTTCCTTTTGAAGAGGGCCAAGGAGGCGCTCTGCTTGACATGTATGGGCAGTCTATTCCAGATTATGGGGAGTCTCTGGGTCAGGAACCTATCCCTCCAGCATGTTTTGTTCATTGTAATGACAAGGTTTAGATCCCTGGAGCGTTTGGCTCTGAGGGATTGGGATTTCTTTAAGTGGAGCATGTCCAACAGCTCAGGTTTGACATGGCCTTGTATGTTAAGCAGAGATCGCCTCTGAGTAGACGATATGCCACAGAGTATAGCTGGAGTTTTTTTTAGATGGTCAGCATATCGCATCTGCTTTAGGCCTGTGATTCTTTTAGTGAGGTATTTCTGTGGCCTTGAAAACCAAAGAAAGAGCATTAATGTTGTGAGTCCTTAGATAAAATTTATTGCAGATAATTTTAGCGCTTTCATCAATACCAGTTGACTTCATCAGAACAATAAAAAATCAGACAGAATAAGTTTAAATACTACATACTTTACAGTGTTTGGTTCTCCCTTCCCCAATAATTGAACAATGTATCATTAGTTCATGAATGTCCAACTCAATTCATGAATATTAAGTACATGTTAGTTAAAAACAACACTAAAAACTTGCTCTAATATATTTATATTATACATTTTACAACAAAAAAAGAGATTTAATCAAAATTTTCATCATTGCAAAGGCATATTAAACAATCCCAAACAAAAACTTTTTTATTTAAAAAAAAATATTAAATAGTAAACCATTCAAATCTGTCCTGCCTTTTCTTTTTGTAATCCAGGAATTTGTATATTTGAAAGATATGTTCCTTGAAAGAGGCTACCCTGGTGAGTTTATTGACACCATTGTCTTTAACTAACATGTACTTAATATTCATGAATTGAGTTGGATATTCATGAACTAATGATACATTGGCTCTCCCTTCCCCCAATAATTGAACAATCACTGTAAAGTATGTAGTATTTAAACTTATTCTGTTTGATTTTTTATTGTTCTGATGAAGTCAACTGGTACTGACGAACGCGCTAAACCTTATATGCAATAAATTTTATCTGAGGACTCACAACATTAGTGCTCTTTCATGGGTTTTCAAGTTTTTTATCTGAGCACTATTGCACCACTTTTTTGGTTTTGGTATTTCTGTGGCCTTTTCAGCTGTTGCAAATGTCTTGTAAGGTACATACCAAACGGGGCGTTATACTCTATAATGGGTCTAATGAGGGATGAGTACAGTGGGACAATGACCTCCTTTTTTCTGGATGAAAAGCCCTTAGTGATGAGATGTGCCACATAGAAGGATTTCCTGACTGTTGTTATGTCCTGGTTTGTGTGTGTGTGTGTGTGTGTGTGTGTGTGTGTGTGTGTGTGTGTGTGTGTGTGTGTGTGTGTGTATGTATGGTCGCGATTGTAGTATTCGTGATTGTGAGTTTTCGTGTATGTGGTTTGTTGACTATTCAGTCTCGAAATACTGAAATTCGACATTTCAGTATTTTGAGATTGTATAGTGAATATATATATATATATATATATATATATATATATATATATATATAAAATCTCTATATAGGCGTAGATATCTCCCTCTCTCTCGATTTTACTATTAAAATTTCGAACGGAAATATATTTTCCATTCGACACACCAAAAGAAAAAAAAAAGTCAAAATGTATAACACGACCCAGTGGCAAATCAGCTGAGCGAATTCAGCAGATTTGAGATTGTTAAACAGATTAAGTGATGTCCGTATAAGAGCTCAGGTAAAGGAAACTCCTAAATCTAACATCAAGTTTTTGCAGAGGAGCAAGCCCTCCTGCACCCCCCAGCTAACTATGTATTCAAACTCCAAGGTCGCACTACAGTGGGGAAAGGGATCAATTTCCCGCACCGCACTGTACCATGATCTCTGTACAGCTTCGAGTTTATATTAGCGAATGCAATGCAAACTTTCGAACATGGAGATGTTCAGCAAGATGGAAATTTGAGCATCCAGGTTTCGAGTTTCCATCTATGATGATTCTCTCTTCCACCTTTTGATAGTAAACCATATATATATTTATGTTTTCATTTATCTATGTATGTATAGTGTGTGTGTGTACCCTACCTTTGCTCTAAATGCTCGTTTGTCGACATCTGTTTTATCAATTGCACTTGGTCGATATATGCAGATGCTGTTGTCTCAGTTTCACTGACAGAGCTTTGTTCTGCTTGTGACATGCAATCTAGAATGTGCTCCCTGGCCCAATTCCACAGCTACACCATTAGCTTCCTTCAGTTGTTGACTTAGATTGCAGCCGTACCTTTCAATTGTTCAGATTTTCACAGAATGTCCCAATTTTGTGATTTTTTTTCTGGCTAATCACTGAGGATTGAAGTTACTAAATAAAGATATACATTTGAGTTTCAGATTTCATACCTTTCAGAAAATGCATGCTAACACAAATCCTGTTATTCTAGCAACTTTCTAAGTCAGACTGAGCTGTAATGAGGGTTGCTGCACTTTTGACAGCATGCCGTAACAGTTCATACTGGGCTGAATAAGTTAAGCTAGCCAAGTCTGTGATGACAGAAACACAAAGTGGCTTTTATGCCACCTGTGACACATGGGGCAGATACGGTAAAATGAGGAGCATGGCAAGAGGAGGAGTTGTGTAGCAGCTATCAGAGCATGGCCAGTTTATAAGAACAGTATTTAAAATATGTCCCTTTCTCCCCTCATTTGTAAGGCTTTGTCTCAATTTCTTGCAAGAGGTTGAGAAGTATGATTGAAGCTGCAGGAACTGTATCGGTGCAGATACACTGACCGCATCACCTAGTAATTTCTGTGATTCTTTTATCCCCACAGGACATCATTATTTGAGCATATCTGTTTGTAACTTAAGCATTAAGTACTGCGTTATAATTTGTTTTAATGTTTATCTAGTACTGATACTCATTCTGTTGTTTGTGTGTATGCAATATCAATATTTTTTTCTGTTACATAAGATTGTGATTGAAAACGGGCTCTAGTGGTCCAGTTTTCCTGCATGAAATAAAATAAATATTGTCTGCTGTAGCTACCTGTGATGCATGTCATTGTGTGGCAGGTGGTACAAAGTTTAAAGCTGTGAGTGTGAGCTGCAGTTCTTGCTGCGCAGGATTTGATTCCCTCGACTCTCATTTGCCTACTCTGTGACCTTAAGTATGTCACTTAATCAGACATTACTCATGGGGCACCCTGAAAAGGAATTGTCTGACCAGTGGGCCTACCTGCTTAACAAATGGCTATTATAGGACAGATTTGGTGCAAACTTCACCCTCCTGTCCCTCATCCCCAAAAGTATACCTGCCACCATTCCTCAGCCTATCATCTCAAGAGAGCTGGTCATCTCAGCATTGTCCAAGGCCAAAAACATGGCATCAGTGTGACCAGACAACATCCCAGGTTGCCCTTTAAACAATGTAACTTTTGACACAGTTCCCCACTTGGATATTGTAGAGAAACTCTCCCAATTGGGAATTAACTCTACATTACCAGATGGATATCAAACTGGCTTACTGACAGGACACGTACTGTCAAAGTGGGTGACTTCAATTGTAGCAAAAGACCAGTCACCAGTGGCTTACCACTGGGTTCTGTGCTGGACCCCTTCAGAATTTATTTCTCAGAAGTCCAGGAAAACTTGGATGACCTGTGGCTGACCAGGTTCACTGACAAATACAAATTGGGAGGAATCACTGATCCCCCCAGTGATGTTAATATACTGCAGAGAGGGTTAACACAGAAAAGTGATTGGTGCCAAAGCCACGGATTAAATGCAAAAAAATGCATTATTATTCCCTTTGGGAAGGTTGATATCCCTGCTAATTATTTTATGGACAGCACCCTTTAAGGGTAGACCCAGTGGTACATTATCTGGGAACTCAGGTTGATAGCAATCTGAACTTTGACCCTGTTGTATCCACAGTAGTAAGGAAATCCTTCTAAGGTATTGCATCTAGATCTAAGGATATTATAATTCCATTATACCCAGACCTCATCAGAGAAATAATTGAGTGCACTTCTCCCTTTTGCTTATACCTCACCAGACACCTGCAATAACCGGAGAGACCCCAGAAGTTTCTCACCAAGAAATTATAGGGTACTCAAAACAAGTCTTATGCAAAAGACTGAAAGTCCTGTCACTGTATTCTGTCTACTTCATGTTGCTAAGGGGATGACCTGTTCCTGGCTTACAGGGCAGACTCTGACCCAGCCTTGATGGAAATGCTACACATTCATAAGTCAAACTGCAGGAGGGTCACTCCCTCCAGGGAACTTAACCTAGCCTCTGACATTAACAGGTTATGCTGGAGAGATAGATGCATCTCCCAGAGACTGCCACTTCTCTGGAACAAGCTTCCAGTTCACATGAAACAGCGCCCCTCCCTGACCCTCTTCAAACACAACCTAAATCAATGGATGGGTGACTGCAGATTCACTTCTGGGGTGATGCCCTTGTCCCTCCTGAACAGAGGAAATCGGTACTAACTGTCATAGAACCTTATCTCTGTGAACTTCACTCACCTAACCACCGACAATTGGGGCATCTCGTGATAAATATGGCTAGGTTTGTAAAGGCTCTAGGGCTGTTAGCCTAGTAACCTCCTACAAACCTATGAACCTATTATACATGCAATATATCCTCAATATGTAGTTAAAGATGTAGCAAAAAACTTCAGTATTAATTTTTTACCTAAATTACTGATGTACATATGTATCTTTGAACTGGCAAGAAAAAGGCAAATTATTTACCCATTTATTTCATAGGTAGGTACTAGTCTATCGGCCCAAGGGCCTAAGTAAGCCTAGCCAACAAGGTTCCCTGGCTTATGTCACCCAAGAAAGCTATTTTCCTGTGCCACTATCGAGCAGAGCCACAGAAGTGATCCCCGGGGTGTATTTCCTATTTCCATAGGTGAATTTGTGCCTGTTTGGAGCTTTATAAATTTATATATCACCACTATGTTAAGCATTCAAAGGGGAAAAGTATATCTTTCTAATGAAGGGGTTTTCTCTGAATGCAGACTGACAAAACAGTAATTCACTTTTGAAGATAAGACATTTGATACCGGCCCTTTTTTACCCCATCTTTTTTTTTTGCACTCCAGCAGGACTTAGCCTGATGGCTCATATAACTGCACCTAATTGGCCCATTTGTTCCATGATCATGGGAGACTGGGATTCCCAGGCAGGCGAGAGCCCTATGGCCAATGTATTCCTGGGCAGGAATTCCCCCTTGAAAGTTCAGCCAATCACAGTGAAAGTTGCTTGATAGGTTGGGGGCCAGCCTTGTTGGTCTTACAGGGCAAACTACCCTCTCCACCAGCAGAGGAATAACCCCCCCCAGTGACTCTTCCATGCTACACTATAGCTGCCCATTGAGAATTAGTCTCAGTTCAGTGTGTGCTTGCACATGACAGCACAGGCTGAGTAGACCCAGGCACCACGGGGTAGACTCCTAGTACTGGTGTCACCTCTCTCCCAATAAAACAGGCGTGCAGACAACAGCTGCTCACTCCCATCCTTTCCTGCCAGCTCCTACTTGCACATGAACTGCTATTCAAATTCAGATCATCTGTGAAGCAGTCAGAGCTTTATCCCTCTACACTAGAGAGTGGCTACAACATTTGCTACCCTTGAGATGGGCATAATGCTTACTATGGTTACTTTCAAAAATTAAATCTGTTTACCCAATGCCATATATGATAATTGCTTGGTTACACCTCTGTTGCTTGGTCCTTTCTGTTACTTTTGTTTTTTTTTTTTTTTGCCTTCCATTTCTAACGATTTGCTCCGTCCTGGCTTTCATCACAGAATGTATTTCCTAGAGTGGATGCTTTATCAGCCAGAGTTAAGACATTGTAGCAAACATTTTGGTTTGTTGCAGTATAATTCTGTGTTGCAGTGTTTCCATCTGTTCCCAATTCAGAATTTTGAGTATGTTTTTTGCAACATATCCACACTATTGTGCATTTGTTTTCATATGTCAGAGGTAATTTGTAATCTGCCATCACTCTGTGCCAGGTTTGGTTGAACTACTGTATAAGATCCCTGTGGTGGTGTAATACAGTGCATGTTTTAATTAGTGCCCGTGTGGTCAGGACATTCTAACACTGAAACCTTCAATAACTTCTACTTATTGTTTGTCCTGAATTACTTTGAGTAGTTGTACACATCATATTGGCCTTTGAAGCGTGCCATGCCCAGGATTTGTACAAAATCAAGCTGTTACTCATGTAAACTGGCTTTGTCAGGCCACTTTTTCCATAGCTTGAGACAGATGATATTAATCTAAATTGCACAAAACATAATAATATTCTCTTTTCTTGGATCTTGTAAAGTAGGTATTTTATGGGTATTATTAAAAGGTAGCTATAATGATTATTTAAGGCAGATTTCAGGGCTCATATCATATGGACCGTGAAATGGCTTTTAATATTTAAAAAAGGTCTGAGCTGTAAGGTTTGCTACATCTTCATATCATTTAAATAAAGGAGAAAATCAGTTGAAAGAATAAGCAAAAAAATAAATAAATAACAGCAGTAACTGATGGATTATATGAGGTTTTGTTCGACTTTCAAGTGGTTACATGTTAATTAGTCCAAACTTGTCCAGATGATAGAAGTTTTGTAGAGAAGCTGATGTTGCAAATACTGAATCATGAAAAGGAACATTGACTTGCAGAGCTCTGTTTTGATATAATATCTCAGGATCTGTACCAGAGGCCTGCTTTAAGAATTTCCACGCTGAGCTGTAATGAGGATTGTTACACTTTTGACAGAATGCTGTAACGTTCAGACTGGGCTGAATGAGTTATTAAGCTAGCTAGTCTGTGATGACAAATAAAAACGCAAATTGACTTTTATGCCACCTTTGACACATGGGACAGATATGATAAAATGAGGAACATGGCAAGATGAGTTGTGTACAGCAGATATCAGAGCAGGGCATTAAAATGTGCTCACACACCCACTGTTTTTCCAGGTCATTCCCCCCATGCATGTTTTCAGAGATCTAGCTCCTCAGCTGATTTTACTGAATGACTTGGTGAAGTAGAGCATTTTCAGCTGTTGTTTTGGAAGGGTATAGCACAGAGTAAATAAACAGGTTTTGCAATACACAAAAGAGCTATGGGTTCTGATATACTGTAACTTGAACAAGGGTGTAGTCATGCACACACATTTTTATTACTAATAACTTGTACTATTTATATCACAGCAGTCCTTATACTGTGTTTATGGATAAAACATTTCCATTGGAATATCTGATGTGAACTCAGATGAACTATGTTTTTAAATATTCTAACAAGCATAAGGCATTCATATTTTAAAGGTATTGGTAATGCACTAATAAACATGGACTGAATTTATAAAAACAACATTTTTCTTTCTTTACAGAGCAGCTAGAGCTTGGGGCATATCGAGAACCTAATAGGAGCTGGGACAGAGACTACGATCCTTTTGTGCTGCCACTATTGGATGAACAGCAGCCATGTTACATCTTGTACAGGTTAGATAGCCTAAACGCTCAAGGCTATGAATGGCTCTTCATTTCCTGGTCTCCAGATCATTCCCCGGTAAGAGTTAAATAGAAACTGCTGTGTCTGCAATTGCTTCTACAAACCTTGCTTGTTGTGTTTGAAACAGAAACATGTTCACTTGCAGAGGTTTATATGAAAGTAATGTTGTAGCCACATCTTATGGTCACAGAAATATGTGGTGTGTTGTCTTAAAAAGTTATCTTAGCCATGTAATTTGTTGTACATATCTTGATTTTGTTTGCAAGAAGAATTAAAACTAATACATTGGGGTCACATTATGCCTATTGTGGCTATATTTGTTTAGAGACATTTACTAAAATAGTTTATCTTTTGGTGTATAAGAGGCAAAATATAGCTACTATCTGCATAGCTAGGCAGGTTTTGAGTGGACTGCTGTCAGTAAGACATGTAGTATCTCTATACCAGTATACATATGCTGGTGCCTGATGTGTAAAACATGTCCTTCTAAGCTTCTGCACTGTACTTCCCAGTTCTGTCTGAGGTACCTAGTACCAATGAAACAGACACTTGTCAGAATGTTGACTCCTGGCTGCTGCTGTAAATAGTCTTCTTTCCTGATGGAAAAAACAGTCCAGCTTAGGATTTAAGAAGATCTTTTTTCAATGATGGACTAACATTCTTGTATGATTCCAAATTAACAACTGAGCTGCTTAAATAGGATCCTTCTACAGGGAGGTACCACATCTGCCTAAGTAGAGGTTGGTGGAAAAATTAAGCCACCATTTGTATAGCAAATGGAAAGTGGTTGTACATGGTGTCTCCATGTTACCCTTGCAAAGTCTTGTATACTTTTACATTTTAACAGTGTTGAGTATCTTCTGAAAAAGAGTACACAACAGAAATGATAAACCACCACCTTAACACATCTCAAAGTAGCAAAAACTTTAAAAAAGTAGAACAAGGCAAATAAGAACAGAATCCGATAGGAAAGTAGACATTTGGAAATGCTTTCACCCTTCCCCAGGTCCATCCCAAAAGTACATTGCAGTTTTATGTCTACAGTGCATATTTATTATAAGTATTTGGGTGCATGTATATGTGTGTAGGTCTACTTTTAAAGTTTGAAGTTTCAAAACTTAGAATTTCTTATTGTCAAGACTGTAAGGTTGAGGTTTTGAAACTTCAAACTGTTTAAATGGAGATTGCCTTACAGTGCAGAATGGGAAATTTGCCATTTTCCTCGCTGTAGTGCGATCTCGGAGTTGGTATATTTAATTAGCAGGGATGCAAAAACATTAAAAAAAAAAATTTTTTTTTTTTTTTTTTTTTTTTTTGAAGTTTCAGAACTTTGATCTTATGGTCTTGACTATAACAAACTCAAAGTTTTGAACCTGAATCCACAGGTACCACCAAGTATCGAATACCTGCAGTTTTCTTTGAAAACACAGCTTTACTGAAAATGAACAAAAACCACATACACTCCAGTTAACGTCTCCTATCTACTACGTTTTCATTTGTAAGTTACTTCATCAAATGCGGACAGACTTATGAACCATTAATGGAGTAGATAAGAGACTAATGCCTGGAGTGTATGTATTTTAAAACGTTTTCAGTAAAGAATGTATTTCAAAGAAAACTGCTAACTCATTCAATCCTGGTACTACTAATTCTGATTCTGTTGAACTGAACTTTTGGTGCTTTGTGAACTTTACTACTTTTATTCATTTTTTTTTAAACTTCCAAAAGTAAAAGTAGACGTGTGTGTGAGTGTGTGTGTGTGTCTGTGCCCACTTAGTTTATCATTTCATAGTTTTATGCATTGTTGCTCCATTGCTGTGGCTCATCTGCAAAGTGTTGCATGCAGTGAAACATTTCTGTGCTGCTGAAAGTATGCAGGGATGCAGAGGATCCCAACCCAGACATGCACAAAGACAAACAGATCTTGGTGGCTCTTTTCCAGAAAGTGGGTAGGTTAGATAGGATAATTAGCACCTTTAGATCTTTTTGTTGAGATGTGATGGGGGCCATTAATTAAACCTGAGAGCAAACCTCTCCATCCATTTCTTTGAAAAGAGTTTGAACTTACAGTATACAGGAGAGGGTGCATTTCAACATTTTTTACAAAACAGTATTCCACAGAGTTCCTTGTAAGAGAAAAGTGAAATAACTTTAAAATGTTTTGAATCAGAAATGAGTTGATTCAGATAATTCAGTAATTATAGATGGACCATAAGTTAAATCAGGAATGCAATAACCCATAGAAATACTGAGCAAAAAGGTAATGGAAATTTTGCATATAAAGTCCATGAATGGATAGGCATGGGAAGTAAAAACAGTCCATGAAGCAGAATTGTCACCAGAGTCCTTAGTAATGTTAGGTAGGAGGTTTTAAACAGTACTGCGGTGGTGATGCTGCGGTAGCATTGTTGCCTCATAGCAAGACGTTGTCCCGTACGATTCTCAGCTAGAGTGTCTTCTGTGTGGAGTCATACATGAATGGGGCATGCCTTCGTTGAGGGCTGGTAACTCGGTACGTAAAAATCCACTACCAGTCATTAGCGGACCGGAGTTCCGCTGTGGTGACCCCTAACCGGGAAAATGCCGAAAGACACAAACAAAGTCCATACTTAAATGACCCTAACCTGGCAGCAAAGTTAGTAGAAGGCTTTATGTGTCATTTTAGCTCCATTTTTTCAAGCACAGTATTTTGTTGCTTTCCAATAGGCCCATCTCTGAGTTGTCCAGAATGTGGAACTTGAAGCCATTATGTTCTGGGAAGTCTACGACTGTTTTGCTAATGGAATTGTAAGTATTTTATGTCTTATGTCAGGAGGTGATGTGCAGTTCTTCTTTTGAATTTATTGATTGACTGCTCCACATAAAAGGCATTGCAGGTATTACACTGGGCTCTCTGTATCATAAACGCAGCATTACAACCACCGCTTGAGGTGCTCCACATTCTTTTGTTTAGCACAGAGCAATCAGAATGGTTCATTTTGCAGAGATATTGGCAGAAGCTGCAGTTAGGAGGCCCACAACCCCTGGTACCCCTGTTGGTGATATCAGATTTGCCTTTGCTTTCTGGCCAGTCCATCACAATTTTGGCTTTTTTTGAGAACAAAAATAGGGCTGGGCCCCAGGATTTTTTCCACTTGCTTATTATCTGTTATAATTCCCCAGTTGACAGTGATCACTTTCCTGATTTCCTTATAGTCTTAATGAAAGTCAAGGCCATCATTTGTTTTCTGTCCTTCTCGCTGAGGTCTCTGCAAGGTTGTTGTCCTGTCTGGGAGCCTTTCTGGAGGGTCACATTGAATTGGGTCATTGTTTTCTTTTAGGGCTTTAATCCGTCCTAAGATTATTCTTAACATGGTGTCACTGTGTCCCCTAACAAGGAGGTCTGCTCTAAGTTCCAGAGGTTGGTGGTGAAATCATTGGCTCTGATGTTGTTCTTTTCATTCTTCCTCAACATGTGGCATTATGGATCTGACCTCTGATCCAACTCAGCCACATTCTTCAGACTTCAGATCCAACTCTCAAGCTCCTCCCTCTACCCATAATGCCTTACTCCATCCCCATTATCCCAGATTTTGTTTGCTGCCATCTCACACAGACATGAATTCTCTCTCTGAGCATATTTCAAGACTTTTTGGGTGTAGTAAGTGTATTTTCTTAGAAAAATATCATTTGTTCTACTTAATTACTATGTTATATAGTTCCTCCATCTTAGTTTTTGGGTTTTCTTATCATTAGTCCACTCAACCTCAGTAAGGTAATTTGATATGTACCATTGTTGGTACATTTTTCTTATCTATCCTTTTTCTGTTTCTTTTGAGGCTTACTCAGTTTTGATAGAGTATTCTTTACTACTATTGTCAGTAGTCCTACACTGTAGTCCTTTAAAAAATAAACTAAAACAAAACATACATATATTTCTTAACTTCTGTACTTTCAGTTATTGTTCATGTACTACAGATGAGAAGCCTAAAGGGTTTAAAAATGCACTTCCTTCTTTCAGCTTTTCCTAGTTAGGGGTCGCCACATCAGATCACCGGTCCGCTCTTGATTGGCAGTGGATTTTTACAGTGTTAAGTTGCCAGCCCAGCATCCAGCCTTCAGAGAAGGCACACACACACACACACACACACACACACACACACACACACACACACACACACACACACACACACACACACACACACACACACACACACACACGCACACACACACACACACACACACACACACACACACACACACACACACACACACACACACACTTTTAAAGTTCACTCGACCGCAGGGAGGAAATGCAGACTCTGCACAAAAGGTGCTCCAGCCGAGAATCGAACCGGAGAACCTCTTGCTGTAAGGCAACAATGGTAACTGCTGCACCATCCTAGCTCTGTAAAAAAAATGCACTTCCTGTGGTCACAAAATTTCGGATGCCTGCAGGGAGTGTGGTTATTGTCTAGGAGCAGCACGTCTGGGTACAAATTGTGACATGTTTAACTTGAGGGCTATTGTAGAAAGGAGGAATAAGTTAGTCCTGAAAGGGTTATTACCTTCTCCTTCCTCCTCCTCCAGGGTTCCAACACCCAGCAAATCATCAAAGGCTCAATCGGAGCATAGGAAACAAGTCTTCACTTAAATCTCCGATGACTTTGTCATCCTCGGAGACTCCACAAATAATACTGAAGAGAAAAACTTCAGATCCTAATTGATCTTACAGTTATTTCAGGCAGTCCAACTGCTCAACCTATGGATCCAAAACTGTTTGGATCAGAGTTCCTGGTACTCCTTATATGCCAATAAGTCGCTTACCCTGGTTTGTTATCAACCTTGTTTCTCCTTGGCTCCATTCTGACCTCATGAAAACTCCAAGGAAACACTCCAGACCTCTTTCTACTACCTCATCTTTCAGGTCCTCCAGGATTCTTTCTGAAGCTGAAGTGGGTAGGATGATAAGGTTCCTCAGATCATAGATCCAGATGGGTGATGTACTGGCATCATCTCCCACTGGATCCGTGAGCCATCCTGCCACCTCCCATACAGTTGTAGCTCCTTCTCTGCTCTGCCCTTCGGTTTCGAAGCCCTTGGATCTGAGCATTCTGAGAGTACCAGTGTTGAAGCCAAAGAGAATTACATCTTTATCCCTGATGGTTTCCCTGACCATTTCTACTCCTATTCCCTCGGATTAGGATGAGTCTCGTATCCAAAGCATCGGATCTGTGGAGCCTGGATCAGCTCCAGCAATGTCATATACATCCTTGCTCCTCAGGGCCTCGATGCTAGATAGCTTGGGTCTGGCTCCTCCTCAAGGCACAGATACAGACAAAGTCATGGTTTGCCTGCTTTGGACGTCTTTGCTTGGGTGCGGCCAGTCATGGCTTCTTCTGGTCCATTGGCTTTCAGGGTTGTGGAGAGAGTGTTTTCTCATTCAAGAGATCCAGTTTCTAATATATCTTTGGATCTTAAATCTTTCCACTATGGTTCCGAGCCCTGATCCCATCAGACCTATTCCATAGGATGAACAGCCAGTACCAACTAGCATCCAAGCAGATCCCATAGAGGAACTACTTCTGTCATTGGACACCTCCCCAGTCTAAAAAGAGGCACATAGATTTCCCCTTGGAGCCTCTCACTGAAGATACTGACTTCAATAAAGGGGAAGGTATCCCCAGATCTCCACCTGATGACATCTCATTTGGAGATTTTTTGAAGATCCTTAAGTAGAAAGGTGTTTGGTCCTCAGATAATCCTTCCCTTGAAGAGTCAGTATTTCTGGAGGCTTTTGGTGTTGGCCCATTTACTTCTTGGGTGACTCCCCTGGCCAATGAGCTTATTATCCTTGTCTCTTGCCAGGCATGGAAGGGACTGGAATCTGTTGAACCAGTCCCACGCCACACAGATAAAGCTTTAGCTCCTCCAAAAGATAAGCCCCATTGGAGCAAAGGAGTCCCTGTTGACACAATGGCTATGGTGACAGCCACCAAGAAGGAGCTGGCAGAACAGAGCTCCTGTGTCCACCCTCCTAACAGAGAGTCCAGGGTATTGGACAAGTTTGGAAAGCATGGGTTTGCTTCAGCAACCTTTGCCTTGAGGTCCCCAAACTATTTTGCACACACTGAAACTTCAGAGGGATTTGATCAAGTAACTCACAAACTCTTTCTTGGAGTCCATGTCTGCAGAGGATTATAAAAGGTCATCCTCGCAGCTGGCCACTCTTTTATCTGTTTCCAGTACGTCCATGAAGTTGATGTTTTATGCTGCAGAATGCAGCTCATGGGCTGCTGGTTCAAGCATTGCCATAAGAAGACATGCCTGGATGCGGTTATGCAATTTTACGGAGCTTTTCAAGTCATCTTCAATCAATGCTTCTTTTGATGGAAAATTCTTGCTTGAGTGTTCTGTGAAAGAAACAATGTTAAGTTGTCAAACTCGCCTTCATTCTTGCTGGGTTTGGAGCCGATCCTCGGCTCCGACTCGGCACTTGCTAAGCTCGAGAGCTAATTTTACCAGCTCGAGGCAACCCTATATCCCATGATGCAAGGCGTGACTACCCAAATCTCGTTTGCCGCTTCGCAAAGAGGTCTCCTTTTACCAGCTCAGGTAGAGTTTTAGTATTTTTATACTAAAGTCAGTCAGAAAAATTTCCATTTTCCTTATTTCTTTTTCTTAAGAGTTAGTGTTAACTAGTACCTATCTATCTTGCCCTATATTACCTTTCTATTGTATTAGCGATAGTTTTTCCTCCTTTCAGGCCTTAAGCCTCCTTTCCATTATTTTTCTGTCAGGAAGGGTGGGTGTGTTAATCAGTTTTCCCCCCTTATTAGCTAACTGTGTGACTGGTGTGTGTGTGTGTGTGTTTTTTGTGTTTGGCATACCATGTCCAAAGAAGTAAAGGTCTCAGGCTTCAAGAAGTGTGACTCGTGCTGTCAGAAAATGTCTCTGACAGACGGTCACACTTCTTGTGTGTACTGCCTGGGGCCTCTACACCTGCAGGACTCCTGTGCTATTTGTCACTCCTTCAGCCAGAGAGTCCTGCAGGAACATAGGAACAAATTAATCCTACGTGGCTTGTTGAAGCCAGAGGACTCTCCGACCAAGACTGGGTCGGGAAAGCCCTCTAAGCCACCTAAAGCCCAGGCTGTTGCTCCTAAGCCTTCGACGGTGGCTCCGACTCCTTCGGAGTCGAGATCGGCTCCGGCTGGAGCCGATCTTTCTATCTCTGAGGTGGTGGTATCGGTGCCGGCTGGCTCCGATACACTTGCACCGATGTCAATGTCGGCTCCGGCCAGAGCCGACGTATCTTTGACCAGGACTGGTGCCGATAAGCTGTCGGCTCCAACTGGAACCGGAGGGTCTTCGGCTCCGATGGCTCCTTCCAAGAAGAGATCTCGGTCCCCTTCCCTGGAGTCGATTCGCTCGGCTCCGGGATCTCCTCTGCTTTGACTGCTGAAGTCACAGGCACTGGCCCAGATGCTCCATAGCCCATCTCAGCAGATGACTGCTATCCCTTATCCCCCTGAAATTCCTCCTCTGACTCTTCTTCAGAGTTCGGAGCTGGAGCTTCTCAGAACGTTGACCGTGGGTGCGCCGGAGCCGATACCTCCCCTGTCGGCTCCATCGTCTTCGACTCCGATTTCCTCCATGAGACCTTTCTTGGAGGGATCCGGTCGTCGAATCTCCCTTGTCGGCTCCGAGAGGGCGAGTAGCATTGGACCCTTGTCCGACCCCGCTCTCCCTCTTGGAGCTTCGGCATTGGTGAGCTCGGCACCGACATCAGCCTCAGAGCCTTCTCTTTCGGCGGGACCGGGGATTCCTGTTTCTTTGGAGTGGGAGTCTTCTGGCCTCCCTGGAATGGGAGCCTTTGAGGTGATGAGGAGTGTTCTAGCCCCTGAGCTGAGTCAACGGTCATTTCCATTAGCTCCTCCCTCTTCGGTGCCTGTCGATGTCTCTTCCCATTCTCTTGCTCCCGGACCCAGAGATCCATCGCCCCAGGTTTCCCCATTGGGAAGAACTTCCTCTTCTGAGGTTTCTCCTGATCCTTCGGGAGAGCCCCCGCGTAAGAGGACGTGCAAGAGGAAGCACACAGACTCCCCCGAGTCTACGACATCAGATACCGACTTAGATGAGTCGGAGGATTCCCCACGGTCCCCCTCTGAGGATGTCTCCTTTTCAGACATCCTGGAACTCCTTAAGCAGAGGGGGAACTGGCCTTCCGTTAACCCCTCCGAGGATGAGTCTGTATACCTGGAGGCTTTTGGATCTCGACCCTCCACCTCCTGGGTGTCTCCACCTTTCGACCTGCTCATGGAAGTGGTGGCTCGAAAGGCGTGGATGGCCCCGGATTCTGTGGAACCAGTCCCCAGGAGGTCTTCTAAATTCATCACGGCCCCCGCAGACAAACAGTTTCTCACCAAAGGTGTCCCTGTTGATGCCATAGTGGTGGCGGCTGCCACCAAGAAGGAACTTGCCGATCCTTCTGTACCTGTCCATCCTCCTAACAAGGACTCTAGGACCATGGATAGGTACGGTAAGTGGATGTTTTCTTCAGAGACCTTCGCTATGCGCTCGCTGAACTATCTCTGTCACTTTACCCGGCTTCAGAGAGACATTCTCAAGGAACTAGGTGAGGTAGTTCAGGATCCGTCAGCTGCTGGGGCTCAAGAAAAGATTGCCTCACAGCTCGGAATCCTAAATTCTATAACTAACTCCTCCATGCGGCTCATTTCTTATGCAGCCGATGGGGCGAGTAGAGCTGCAGGCACAGGAGTGGCACTTAGGCGTCAGTCCTAGATGCGGCTTTGTAATTTCGCAGACCCCTTTAAGGCGTCCTTCACTAATACTCCCTTCGATGGTTCGGCTTTGTTCGGGCCTCAGGTGAAGGACACATTGACCAGGTGTGAGCAAGACGGCAAGACTCTTTCTGCCATAGGAGTCCATTTCTCCACCCCTTCAAGACCCTATCCCAAAGGTCAGAAGGGAGGGAAAATGTGGTTCTGTAAATCTCAGGGAGTCACGCCGGACGCACGTGGTCAGTTTACCCCCAGAGGCAGAGGGGGTAATAACAATAGACACCGCCCTAGGGGCAGAGGGGATCCGCAGAATCAGGGTAGCAGAGAGCCTCTCTGACAAACCCTTCCAGCACCCCTGAGGTGTTGCCCGACTGTCCACCCTTGGAGGCAGTCGGGGGAAGATTGTCGCTGTACCCAACAGCCTGGCGTTCCCTTTCTCAAGACAAATGGGTACAGTCGATCATATTCGAGGGTTACAATATCCCTTTCGTGAGATATCCTGTTCCTCATCAATCCCTCCCGGACGTTTCACCCGGTCTAGGGGAGTTGGCAAAGCTGGAGGTATCAAAGCTCCTAGCAAAAAGAGCCATCCAACTAGTGCCAGCAGACCAAGTAGGATCCGGAATCTACTCAAGATTCTTTTTGGTTCCCAAAAAGACGGGAGATTGGAGGCCAATTTTAGACCTCAGCAAACTAAACATGTTTGTCAAAAAGGCAAGGTTCGGATGGTCACACTTCAGTCCATTCTACCCTTTTGGGCAAGGACAACTGGATGTGCTCAATAGACCTTCAGAATGCGTACTATCACATAAAAATTCACAGGCGCTCCAGAAGGTTTCTCCGCTTTCGGCTGGGGACCAGTCATTTTCAATTCAAAGCCCTGCCCTTTGGTCTCACTACAGCCCCCAGAGTGTTTACCAAATGTATGGCAGTGGTCACGGCTCACCTGAGACGTCAAGGATTCCAGGTGTTTCCGTATCTAGACGACTGGCTCCTCTCTGCCACCACCAGGCATCAACTTCTCAAGGCCAGAGACTACACTCTTCACACCTGCAACCAATTGGGGATTTCTATAAACTTCGAAAAGTCTTCATTGTCTCCTTGCCAATCTATTACCTTTATAGGCGCAGAATTAGACACTGTCGGGATGTCAGCAAGACTCACAAACCAAAGAATTCTGGACATCCAAAAGTATGTTCGGATCATACTACTCAGCAAAAAGATCAGGGCCAGATTTGTCCTGAAGGTGCTAGGTCTTATGGCTGCGGCCATCGTACTGCTTCCTTTAGCAAGCTTCCACATGCGTCTTCTGCAGTGGATGTTGTTCACCCAGTGGTCCTTCCAGCAGCTTCCCATGCGCCACAAGATCTTCGTGACGCAATCGTGCAAGAGTCACCTAACCTGGTGGATGTCTTCTCCTCAACTCCATCAGGGCCGACTGTTTGTTCCCCCAATCCCGGTTGCCACAGTCACTTCGGATGCCTCTCTGATCGGGTGGGGGGGCATTATCAGGGCAGGATGGTCCATGGGACTTGGCAACCCATAGAATACCATCTGGACATAAATGTCCTAGAGATGAGAGCAGTGCTTTTAACGTTGCAAGCCCTCAGCGACTTTCTTCCTTTAGGAACTATTGCAGTTCAGACGGACAACATGTCCGTAGTGTGGTATATCAACAAACAGGGCGGGACCAGGTCCTATCCACTGTGTCGAGAAGCTCTCAGACTTTGGCAATGGGCAATCTCCTCTCATCGGTTTCTGATAGCAACGCATATCCCCGGGAAATCCAACCTCTTAGCGGACAGACTGAGCAGAGCTATTATCATGCCACACGAGTGGTCTCTCAAACAATCAGTAGTGGACGAGATTTTTCAGAGGTGGGGCGTCCCTTGCTGCGACCTTTTTGCTACACCCCAAAACAGCAAATGCCCAGACTTCTTCTCCCTCTTTCCACTACCAGGCCATCCCCCCAGAGACGCTCTAACCCAGGATTGGCCCCGGGGACTTCTTTATGCCTTTCCTCCATTCCCGCCGATACCTCAAGTGATTCAGAAAGCTACCGTCGAGAGCCAAGATGATTCTCATTGCCCCTTACTGGCCTCGACAAATTTGGTTTCTGTCCCTACATCGTCATCTCTTGGTTCAGCCTTGGCATCTGGATCCAATTCCAGATGATCTGATCCACCATTCGGGTCATCTGCACCAGGCCATTCATTCTCTCAACCTCACTGCTTGGTTGCTCCACTTCCTTCCTTAGCCATGCTCCCTATGATTTCTAATCCCGTGCGAGATATCATAGTAGCTTCTCTAAAGTCCTCTACCAGAAGGATTTATGCTAGCAAATGGCAGCGTTTTTCCTTCTGGGCAAAGTCCAGGGACATAGATCCCTTCACTGCTCCAGTGCAGTCAGTCTTGGACTTCCTAGCTGAGATTTTTCAGTCGGGTTCTTCTTCCTCTACAGTTAAGGTCCAGCTGGCAGCGATCTCAAATTTTCATGTTGGCTTAGCGGATCATAACATAATGTCTCACAAGCTTTGCAAAGCCTTTCTTAGAGGGATCTTTCTGCTGAAACCTCCAATCAAAGATCCCCCTCCGCAATGGGACCTGAATTTAATGCTGGCATCCTTGATTCTGTCCCCCTTTGAACCGGCTGCTACATGCTCATTAAAATTTCTTTCCTGGAAGACAATTTTTCTGGTTGCTGTTACTTCAGCCAGGAGGGTGTCTGAACTTCATGCTCTCTGTGTCCGTCCCCCATACTTGGTTTTCCACAAAGATAGAGTATCTTTAAGAACTAATCCATCTTTTTTGCCCAAGGTTGCTTCCCAGACGAATATTAACCAATCTATTGAATTGCTATTTTTTTCCCTAACTATTCTGACAGAGCAGAACAGAAACTTCACTGTTTGGATGTCCATCGCCAACTCAGATATTACTTGGACAGAACTAAACAATTCAGAAAATCTGATCAACTGTTTCTTTCTTATGCAGAAAACAGGAAGGGTCTTCCGGTCTCCAAGGTGACCTTATCCAGATGGCTGTCTTCTACCATTTCTCATGTTTATCTCCTTAGGGGCAAGCAACTGCCCTCGAAACCAAACGCACATTCTACCAGACGCCTAGCCACTTCTACAGCATTTCAGGATAGGCTACCTATTGACACCATTTGTGCGGCAGCCACTTGGGCCACTCCTCACACCTTTGTCTCTCATTACAAATTGGACTTGGCCTCCAGAGACAGGGCTAGGTTTGGTTCCACAGTTCTCAAGAGTCTGTTCCATTGAGCCACCCAGGATAGAGGTGCTAGGGACGCGGTCCCATCCAGCAAGAATGAAGGCGAGTTTGACAATTTAACATTAAGAAGTTATGTACCTACCATAACATTCCATGTTAGTTGTCTTCTCTCGCCTTCTTTCTTGCGTCCCTCCCTCCTTCCCTGTAGCCTGGACAGACCTTGAAGTTGTACTCTTCTCTGGGTACGATACATTCTTTCTATGGGCCCTAGTAGGAAGTGTCACTAGTATCTAGTGGTTACTTTGCTTTGTTTCTTTCCACATTTAGTTCCTCTTCTTCCTTTTTGGGAAGAAGGTTACTGGCAGGGTTTTCTATAGCTACCAAACGAGATCTGGGTAGTCACGCCTTGCATCATGGGATATAGGGTTGCCTCGAGCTGGTAAAATTAGCTCTCGAGCTTAGCAAGTGCTGAGTCGGAGCAAGAAAGAAGGCGAGAGAAGACAACTAACATGGAACGTTATGGTAGGTACATAACTTCTTATTTTCCCACAGTGAACAGAAAAGAAAGACTCTGTCTGCCATAGGGATTTGCTTTTCTACCCTTCAATGATCCTTTACAAGGAATCAAAGAGGAGGCAAGAAAATGTGTTTCCGTATATCCCAGGGATCTATCCAGAATTCACATGGAGACAACTCCCTCAGAGACAGAGGAGGGAGTTCAAATGGAAGACGCCATCTTCGAGGCAGGGGAGGACCGCAAAATCAAAGTTTACGAGATTCCTTTCCAGATGGACCTTTTCAGCACTGCTGAAGGGCTGCCTGACTGCTTGCCTCTGGAGGCAGTTGGGGGACACTTGTCCTTGCACCCAGATACCTGGGCAGCTATAACAAAAGATTCTTGACTGCCAAAAATAATATCCAGAGGTTACTTTATACCATTTTCTCCAAATGTCCACTTCCAAAAGAAGAAAGCTTCCCGATGTTCCACCCAGTCAGAGAGAAGCTGCAGCTCAAAAATTCAGAAGCTGCTGAACAGAAAAGTTCAATAAAAAAAAGGAGGTC